>NC_058132.1:674671207-674697027 GCF_016433145.1 Gracilinanus agilis
GAAAGGAAGAAAGGAAGAAAGGAAGAAAGGAAGAAAGGAAGAAAGGAAGAAAGGAAGAAAGAAAGAAAGAAAGAAAGAAAAGAAAAAGGAAGATGAAAGGTAGGAAAAGAGAAAGGAAGATGGAAGGTAGGAAAAGAGAGAGAGAGAAAGAAAGAGAGAGAGAGAGATGGATAGATAGATTGATTGGTACATCCAATATTTGAGTTCTTATTTTGTAGTTCTAAGCTAGCTTGCTAAGTTCTCTGGGAGATAGAAATATGTACATGACTCAGCCCCAGTCCTCAAGCATCTTATAATTTAGTTGGGTGATATTACATGATGGAGAAGAGGGCCTGGTTTAAAGTCTTATTTATGACAATATGCAAGACATTTGACCTTTTGATGTCCCATGCCACTCTCTAAGATGATAAGTTGCATACAAGCTGCCATTCCAAGTAAATAGAATACATTCCTATACCAGGATTTCCCTAACTCTCAATAACCAGACAAAAATGAATGTTATATTCACTTACACAAATGAACCATAAGGAAATGTGTTTTGCAGGATAATATATCTATAACTCAGAGGAAAAAAAATAAAGAAAGATCATGGGTCACGAAAAAGAAAAAATAAATAAAGTTTACAAAGTGACTTTAAAAAGTTTTTTAAATTATAAAATAAAAGTTTAGTCAAATTCAACAGTACAAAGAGTGAGACACAATCTCTCTGTACCTTCTCATGACATGAAATATGTTCTCTCATAGATTCTCCAAATAAAATCTACTTAGTGGGCCAGAGGCCTTCCTCTAGACCATGTTTATATTTCATGAGGACTAGTAGAGCACCTGGACTCTTCATCTATCATTCCTTATTTTTTATCTATAACCAACCTCCTCCCCTTTTCTGCCCTACATTCTGATACTCCTTATGCTACTCGTAGGCAGTCATTATTTAAATGTGCTGTAGAACCCATCTCTCATCCCTTCCCTTATTTACCTTCAGCTCTGCTCCTTATGAAATTCTGCTATTTCAAGATTCACAAATATAGAGAATCATTACTGCCACACTGTTGTTTAAAAGATGGAATTTTGTGCTGGAGTGTGGGTTGTAGTCATTAAAAGTACTGTCTTTTGAACCATATCTCACTGCTAGACATGTGCTTCCAGGGATTCCATGATACAAAGAATGGCTCCATATACACCAAAATATTAATAGACGTTTTGTGCAGTAGCAAAACTAGAAACAAATGTCAGAGTGGGGATTCCAACCTAGATCTCTCCTCTGCATTTAGTTGTTGTCATTTTCAGAGAAAAATTCATATAGAACTCATGAATACTGATTAATATTTGAAACACGTTTTAAGTTGGTTTTGTTTAGAAAAAAAGGAAATTTGGCTATGATGAATAATCATCTCTGGCTCCTCAGCTTTAAAAAGAGTCCAACTGTCTGTCAACTTCTACCTTCCTTCCTTAGCTTGATTTTGGTAGGAATAGACACAAATTTCTCCTATGAAATAGCCAATTTAACCATTTTTAAGCAATAGCAAATATCAGCCCTCTTTTTAAGTTCTTTCCTAGTCTGGTGTGAGCAGGGAAGAATTTCGTGTCATAGATTAGTCCATGTAACTGTCCACAATCTTTGCTTTCAGTCTTGTAGAGAACTCCTTGAAAAAAATTCCATTCTCAATTCAGATTGCAACCTATCCTGCAACTTTGTTTTAGGGAGCTGGCTGAGACACCGAGTGGCTACCTGATTCCCTTAGTCCCACTGCCAGCACATTTTCAGAGGCAGATTTGAAATCTCAGTCTTCATGACTGGGTGGCTATTCTGATTTTGTGTGACCATGACCTGAAAAAATTGTAAAATATGATAAAATAAATTACTTTGTAAGCTAACATGAATATAGTTAAGATATTAATGTTCTCATCACTTTGCTGTTATTTCATTCTTTTTTTCTTCTCCTGTCTCCATACACACTATATCTGACAATATATTGTTGTTCTTTAGTCCTGTCTAACTCTTTTAAAATTTTAAAATTATTAAAATTATTTTTAATTTTTTTCCAACTCTTTATGACCCTATTTTGAGTTTTCTTAGCAAAGATTCTGGAATGCTTTGCCATTCCTCTTTCCAGCTCATTTTACAGATGAGAAAACTCAATTAAACTGGGCTAAATGACTTGCCTAGGGTCACAAAGAAAGTTAGTGAATAAGGCTAGATTTGAAATCAGGTCTTGCTAACTTGAGGCAGTGTTGTATTCACTGTACCAACCTAGCTGCCCATTTCTGATAATATGATCATAGAAACGATGCTGAAAAGGATTCTACAGGTCTTTTTGCCTTCATATTACAAATGGGGAAACTGAGAAGGAGAGAAAAGACAACCTTGCTGAAGTTTACAAAGGAAATGAGTGATAGAGTTGAGATTCACACTCAGCACTATATATCACACCACCTCTATACCTATTTTATCACTCTTCAATTCTTTGAAAATTGTTTTCAGCTATGAAAATGCATATCTGCACATTTTCTCTAGATCCACAGGGAATTAGGTCTCATTTGTGTCCTTGACTAATCCCATCTACTCTGTGGTCACTTTCTGATTCCTTTTTTTTTCCTTATTTTATGGGGTTTGAAGTTTATAGGGGAAATGATTTTGCTTCCCACAGGCAGTCCCCTATGTAATGGAAGAAGTAGAAAGAAATTGAGTTTCTCTTGCTTTTAATGAGTTCTTTCCCATTACCTCCATTTGTTACTTTTATTATATTTATTTTCATGGAGGTATGTATTTGTAGACAGACTTTACTATATTTCACATCTGCTAAGAACTTAAATTTTTTTAAGCTCCATTTTAAAGAAAACGTATTTTGAGCATATGCCCTGCAATGGGAATCGATGTCGTGACTTTCAGGTAGTTTTCCCCATGGTAGCAAAAAGATTTTCTTCTATGAAGCAAAAGTTCCAAATAACAATATTTTGAGAGAGATTTGCCTTTGGGAACTCCAATCCAATCACAGGTAGAAATCAGTGTAAATTATTGCCATTCACTTCCTGGAGAGTCAAGGTACAATTTGAAGGACTGATTTAGCTGTTAAACCCAAGATTGGGAGAGGAGGTGGTGTGGGGAAATGGGGGGAATTTTTTTAACCTACTAAAGCATTCTAAATTAGCAATGTCATTAACTTATCCCTCCACACATGCAGGCTACTTGATGATGTTGCAAATTATCAAGATCAGGGTAATCACTTTCTTGGATATATAAGGAAAAAGTAAATCTTTAAGGTACAGTAATGTTGACAAATTTTTTTAGTGTTTGTCCTTCATCTACTAAGATTGTAGATTGTGAATTAGAAAGAATTTAAGAGATTATCTTGTTTACTTTACCTCCCCTCCTTGTAGAATAATAAAATAAAGCCTAAGTGCTTAAGTGACTTCCACAATGGCAAACAACCAGTATGTGTTAGAGATGGACTTGAATTCAGGAATTGCTGACTATGAGTCTGGCTCTATGCACATTGTCAAAATATTTTGTAAAAATTACCAATGTGAATTCTTATCCCCAAAACATGCATCTTTATTTCTGTCAATCTATAATCTTTTACAACTTTTTGTTGTATGTCCGTTGTATTACACTAATTCCAGCTCCAGAGAAAGAACAGATAAATAGAAACAAGTAAAACATAGCTTTATATATACATATATTTTTTATCAAATGATATCTTCTCTAAAGGAGGGTGGTGTAGAGGTGGAAAATTTGCTAAACTTACAGTGGGCAGGGAAGGAGTTAAATGAGTATTAACAAACTAACAAATAAATAAATTTAAATTTAAAAAATGACCAATGTGGTAGCATACTATCTTTCTATTTTATGAAATCAATTTATATGTACTTTTTAAGCCCGTGTTTTGATTGTAGTACCCCATCCAGATCTACCCTCCAGCTTTAATTTACATGTTGAATTTGCTAAGGGACAACTACCAAAGATTAAAATAAAAACTTTGAGTGCCCTAATTCCTAGAATAATAATTCATGAGCCCCTATCTGTGTGCTTCTCATTAGTAATCAGACAGATAAAGAAGCTCAAGTTTTATTTCAAAACAGACTCCTGTGAAGCATGTCTTATTTTTTGAAGGAAAACTAGAAAATAAAAAATATTGCCTAGTCAATTTCTAGATTATGTATAATTTCATCCATTTTAATCAGATAAATTATTTGCATGTTATAAAAGGATAATAGTATAAGATTCCATTTACATGTTGTTTAATATCTTAATTCCTTTTTATTTATGTTACTTCTTATGGTTTATAATATAATCAATTGATATGGAAGGAAATCAATTTTTCAGATTTTGTGATACACTCCAGTTATAGAAAGATGACATACACAAAATAGATATTGAGAAAGTTGACCCATTTTTCTTAACATTCATGATTCTGACTTTAATGGATAAATGTCGGACATTAACTCATCTTTGGTACAGCCCACTACTTTCTTTCCCAATTTGAATACTTTTGAAGAGAGAAGCCAGGCTGCAGCTTGTTGCTAAAAGAAATTGATCAAAGACCACCAGATTTTCTAGTCATCTCCTACCAACTTGGACCTTACCATTTCCTAAAAAAAGGAGCAGAGTAAAGGAGATTAAAAATTTTTCTCTACACAATATCATCCTTTTCACTTTGTATTTAAATAAGTAGAATTCTGGTCTCAGTCATGAGGCATAATTAGAAATAAAAATTAAATTGGGTCTCTCATGAACCACATGTACCTTGCATAGAGACTGACATATTATAGCTACTTAATAAATCTTTGTTGATTGATAAATTATTGAGCTAAGAGGTTGAAGGAGACAGTAAAGAACAAAGTTTTTAAAAATATGTTTTAAATTATCTTTGTTATCCTAAATTATTATCTGTTAAGACCTATGAATATACTTGCTAAAAAGGTACTATAACCATTAATGGATAAAGCTCACTGAGGAGATTTGTAGCAGTTCTATGTCAGGAAGAGGCTTACTAATCATAGCACCCACCAGAAGATCCAAGAAAGAATACTAAATGAGCCTAAACATAGGTACTTTAGAAGTAATGCAGCTTAAATGGAGTCTTAACTTGTGATGTGGAGTAATTAGGGATTAAATTTAAATAGGTTTTGAATAGATTTCAACTAAGAAAAGGGAAAATAACAACATCAGGAAGAAATGTCAACAGAGAGAAATACAATGATACCACAAGAATATATTGGCAGTTTTTTAGCAATAAAGACACAAATTGTTCTTCTATATATGTTTTGGTCACCTATTTTCCTTTTTTGTGTACTTAGGCATATATATTCTCATATGTTTATATGATACATGTGCTCTTCAGGTGCATATATAGGTATTCATACCTGTATATGTGTGCATAGTACATTTATGTATATGAATATAGATAGGTAAGTATATATTAGTGTATACATAATATGAATATATATGTATATGTAGATAATTCTAGGAAAGAAGAAAATTCAAATAAAACTATTATTTTATTTCATTAATTTTTTTTCTTCATCTATGCCAGTCTTCTAGGAGAAGTAAACATATTGATGAATTTTTGTTAATCATGATTTGGAGAGGATTTTTCCCAGTGAAGCTCTTAAAATCTTAATTGGCTTTCATATTGATGAGGTTTTGTTAATTATGTTTTAGAGAGGATTCTTCACAATGAAGTTCTTAAAATGTGAATTGGCTTTCTATTAGCCTATGAGTGAGGAGAACCCTTAGAAATCATACTGTGATGAATGAGTCATCTCATTATTGTGTATTCCATCCAATAATGCACTATTTAAGAGTATGATTTGCTTCCAAATATTCTGTGCTTTCTTTCTATTTCATTTTGTCCAGTTTTTATGTAGGTTAGGGTTCTTAGAGTAATGGAACTTATCCATGTCAGCTTATCCTTTACAACTCCTATCCATAATTACCCATCAATGCACCACAGGAGATGCACACAATATAATGGATACCTTCCTTTTAATCTCTTCACATTTTGAGGATATTAATAGAGCCCCTGGGTTTTCCATTAATTATACCTTCCTCCTACTTTGTAATTGGCTCATTTTAATTTTTTTCTGGGTACGTGTTTTTTTTTTTACTTTTTTAAGATAATATTTAATTTCCTGCCACCTATTTGCTAAAAAATTTTAACATTTTCTTAACTTGTGAGTTCCAAATTCTCTTATTCAGTCTCTCCCAAACCTCCCACCCCAACTTTGTAAAATGATAAGCAATCTGATATAGATTTTACTTGTGTAATTGTGAGTATATGTGTTTCTAACGACATCCTTCAGGCTTTTCCTGAGCAATTATTATTTGATAATATGTTGTAGCCTATTCATTCCTATCATATATATCCCTACATTGAACATTGGGTCACCATCCCCCAACTTTAATTCACAAGAGGCTAAAGTATTCCAGAAAGCAGAGCCTAATAGCACCTCCAGAAGAGCATAATTTTGGGAAAGATTGCTCTTTCTCCTCATGGTAATTATAATAAGATACTATGAACTTCTAAATTTGGATATTTGTTTCCTACACCATTGTTCCATATATCTCACAGGTGGTCTTCACACAGAGTACAGACTTTCTCTCCTGCCAAGGAAAGTGTTTGGATACCTAATTAGCATAAGTTCACCTTTAGCATTTGACATTTATTAGCCATGGCTTCCAAATGGACAGTTTAATTAAAATCAAAGTGTCCTTGTTTTTAATAACCCAGAAATAAGGGTTATGCATAGGAAAAAAGAGAGTTATCCTAGAACATTTAAAAGGACAGTGGCTCATATATAAATCGTGTAGTTGTTTGATAATTCTTATAAAATATCCTTATTATGAAAGTCTAATTTAAGATTTAATGGGGCAGTAAAGGTTGAGATGTTCACAAAGAAACTGGAACAATAACAGTAAAAAAAAAAGTAGCCCTAGCAGTCTATAGTCTCACAAAAATTTTCCAGTCAATTAGATTTGATTGTGTTAAACAATGACAAACTACAAAAGTAATTAGAAATCACATATTAGTTAGGAGTGAATTCTGGCCCTAGTTAACAGAACTTTGGATTTCTGGGGAATTCCAAGTTCCTTCCAACATTTATTTCAAAAAGGATTTGGAAACAATTATACCTATAAAGTAAAGTACTGCCCCTTTTATGTGCACATTTTATTTACTGAAAGGAACAGAAGAACATTTTTGTGTGTGTGAAAGAGAAAAAAGCAATTTAAGGAAAAACACATGCAGTTCTGAGATAACCTAGGAAACAAAGTAGTCCATCAGATAAAAGTGCTAAGACACATACAGCTCTAGACTAGAGTGAAAGCATGCCCTATAAGAGGCAAGGGTAAGACTGATGATAAAGAAGGCTACAGTACATTGTTTATTTAGGAGTATATTTAGGACTTGTATGTATATTGCCGAGACACTGTGAATCAAAGAACTATTTTGGGACTATGGAACTTTTTTTTTAATTTTATTTTTTAGAAAAAAATTTTTCCATGGTTACATGATTCATGTTCTTACTCTCTCCCCGCCAAAATTTTCCCCCAGCCAATGCACATTTCCACTGGTTTCTTCATGTGTCATCGATCAAGACCTATTTCCATATCATTGATAGTTGTACTAGGGTGCTTGTTTCAAGTCTACATCCCAAATCATGTCCACATCAACCCATGTGTTCAAATAGTTGTTTTTCTTCTGTGTTTCCTCTTCTGTAGTTCTTCCTCTGAATGTGGGTAGCATCTTTTACATAAATCCCTCAGAATTGTCCTGGGTCATTGCATTGCTGCTAGTACAGAAGTCCATTACATTCTATTTTACCACAGTGTATTGGTCTCTGTGTACAATGTTCTTCTGGCTCTGCTCCTTTCACTCTGCATCAATTCCTGGATTTCATTCCAGTTCACATGGAATTCCTCCAGTTTATTATTCCTTTGAGCACAATAGTGTTCCATCACCAACAGATACCACAATTTGTTCAGCCATTCCCCAATTGACGGGTATACCCTCGTTTTCCAGTTTTTTTGCCACCACAAAGATCATGGCTATAAATATTTTTGTGCAAGTCTTTTTATCTATGATCTCTTTGGCGCTACAAACCCAGCAATGGTATGACTGGATCAAAGAGCAGGCAGTCTTTTATCACTCTTTGGGCATGGTTCCAAATTGCCATCCAGAATGGTTGAATTAATTCACAACTCTACCAGCAATGCATTAATGTCCCAATTTTGCCACATCCCCTCCAGCATTCATTACTCTCCCCTGCTGTCATTTTAGCCAGTCTGCTATGTGTGAGGTGGTACCTCAGAGTTGTTTTGATTTGCATTTCTCTAATTATTAGAGATTTAGAACACTTTCTCATGTGCTTATTGATACTTTTGATTTCTTTGTCTGAAAATTGCCTATTTGCCCATTTATTGATTGGGGAATGGCTTGATTTTTTTGTAGAATTGATTTAGCTCCTTGTATATTTGAGTAATTAGACCTTTGTCAGAGTTTTTTGCTATAAAGATTTTTTCCCAGTTTGTTGTTTCCCTTCTGATTTTGATTGCATTGCCTTTGTTTGTACAAAAACTTTTCAATTTAATGTAATCAAAATTATTTATTTTACATTTTGTAATTTTTTCTAACTCTTGCTTGGTTTTAAAATCTTTCCTTTCCCAGAGATCTGACAGTATACTATTCTGTGTTCACCTAATTTTCTTATAGTTTCCTTCTTTATATTCAAGTCATTGACCCATTCTGAATTTATCTTGGTGTAGGGTGTGAGATGTTGTGTATGACTGTTTGACTTATATTTGACAAAAATGTGAACTTGACTTAAAGATGGGTTAAACACATAAAGACATTTTGATTTGAGACATTAGAGGCTCATACAGAAAATCAGAGGCTCATTTAAAATAATGATGAGAACCCAATAAGAGAAACTAACTGGAGAAGTGGGAACCTCAATAAATGGAAAACAGAAACCAGAGCAAATGGATCTGATACCAGCTGGCTGGAGAAAGAGAGGCTCTAAATGTGATACAAAGAGATGGTCTGTTTTGAGGAAAACTTCCATTCTGTAAGCTGATGGGAGAAAACAGTAACCCTTTCTAGGTGAAGAGCTGAATAAGAAACTAAACAGTGTATACATCTAAACACACTATCAAGCCATATATACATTGTATATCTATATGTGGATTCACACATATATAAGTATGTATATATATATGCATATATATATACTCATATGTATAGATAGACAAATAGATTGTCTAAGGTCTAAGTGAAAAAGTTAGTAAATAATATATAATCTCCAAGTTTACTCTCTTCAAGTCCACTAGTCCCCTATTCCCTTCCTTTTGCTCCAAATCTTCTCCAAACACACAAACACAAGTGCATATAAACATGAGACTCTGCCTGTGATTGAGAAACCTTGAAAGTATAAAACTAATATAATAATTAAGATGCTTAAGAGATTTAATAACAGCAATAACTTGAAATAAAACATGAATAAATTCTAACTTTATAAATAGCATCATAAATGAGCAAGATCAAGGCTCCTAAGACTATGAATCTTAATCTATAATGGATATCCCAACCTAGTAGCTCTTCTTTGAGAGAAATAGAAGGGGAAAAAGATTTTTTTAAAAAAGACTGATATCCTTGATTAAGGTCTGCAATGAAAAATCCCAAAAGAAATCTAGATGTTAGTCATTAGTTTCCTAGTTAAAATGTCGTTCATGTTTTTAGGTTTCTCAAGATATTGACTTCTGCTCTCATCAGGTCTCGGTTTTATAATGTGTTTGCATAAGGCAAATGAAGTTTGGGCTTGGATCATTTGTGGCATTTATCTCTGTGAAAAGGTTGATTTATAATTGGGAAAAATGAAACAATGGGTCATTGAAATCTCAGAAAAGAAATTTCAAAAAGTAGCTATCATTCATTTCTTATGAGAAAATATCTGGTTTAAAGACACATTTTACATGATTTTTTAAAAATCTTCATTTGAATGTTGTTTTCCTTGGCTTTGCCAAAGAAAGATAAACTACAGACCATTTTCTTATTAAGGGAATAAAAGGAAATTGTCATATCGGAAATAAACAGCCAGCTAGGGAGAACTGGAGACAATTTTTTTTAATGGAAGAAGCTGAAATAATTAACTTTCTCAGCTCCATCTTGGGTTGTCTAGTTTTTAGATGTGCTATGCTGGATTTCATGTTTATTTGGGTAGCTTTCTTATGTGATTCTTGAATCAAATTTCAAAGGTATCAAATTGTCACCTCATTAATCAGTTTGGCAACAGTTCATTTTGTATTTGATGCTGAAAATCGTCTTTATAGAAATGGTTTCATTTCTGTATATAACTAAAATAAATCTTCAATATTTCCTTGCAAATTTGATGTCAAGCTCCTTGTTAACTTGTTTGTGTTTTATTGTTGTACTTATTGGGAGAATGTCCCCACCCCATTAATGTCTTCCTTGATATTTATTTTTGAAGTGAAAGAATATATAAAATATATTTTTCAAATGAATATCTTCATTTAAAATAAAGTTATTTGTAGAATTACAAAACTCCTATTTTTATCTTACTTTGGAAATTTTATAGATTTAATTTAATTTAATATGTGTTATATGTGAATATTTAAATAAAATGAAATCTGAGGTTTTAATTTAATTCTAAATTATTTACATTATTATTAATTACCACTTAAATTATTTAAATTAATACTTTGTTGAATTTTATTTTAGATAAACCCTAAACCTCAGATGTATGGCACATGAGAAAGAAAAATGTGGATTCTATTCTTGAGCTGTTAAGTGTATAGCCTTGAAATCTAAATCATTATAATATGCATGTCTAGACATATACAAAATGATTAAGCCATAATTTTATTATAATAGTTTTAGAGATTTCAAATTATACTTAATTTCTCTAATTCAGGGGTCAACAAACTATAGCTTGCAGGCCAGATCCAACCCACTGTCCATTTTTGGGTTGCTCATGAGCTAAGAATTATTTAATTAAAGGGTGTCTTCGTTGTATGAGTGGAAAAATTTACTTATACAAAAAATCTTCAAGATTTGTGTTTTCTCTACAATGTGGCCATCATGGATCCATACTTTTGCCTAAAGGGAAATGAAGCTTCATGCAGGTGCACAGAATTCCAAACAACTAACTCAGATTAGGCAGTTTTCAGGATCTCAATGACCCACAGATATTAGGGGACTGACATACCTTAAAGGGAGCCAGATATCCCAGTCAGGACAAACAATCCCCAGCTGCTTGTAAAAATACTCCAATTGCAAATGGGTCAAATACAATTTAATATAGGATTTTCTTGAATTCTTTTGCATTCTGGGCATATATCCATGACTATTCATCAATCAATCTAGCTGCCTCTATCAATATCCCTCATCACCATCACCTCTGAGTGAAAGGGATGATTTACTTGGCCTACATTATTTACTGAAGTTTGCCATCTTTTCCTTATTTTATTAATATTAACACTAATTCTTAAATGCCACAATTACTATTTCTTGCCTACTTTCTTCAAGTTAATTTCAATTGAAAGTAAGGAGAGATGATAAGGAAAGTCTATCCATTCTCATATTCCACCATTTCCCCAAATATTCACTAATCTTTTTAGTTTTCTTGCCTCTTTTACTAATAAAAAGTGTCAAAATTAATCAGAATTTACACCTCTCAAAATTTGTCCTCTTATTCTTGTTCAACATTTCCATAATTTTTGAAGTTCATCGAGAAAGCATATTGTCATGAAATGCATTGTTTAGATGTAAAATTCTTTTATTTTCAAGAATGAGATTTGGAGTTGGAAAACATCTGATTCTGGTAGCTCATGGAGCACCAGAACACACTATAAGTCCATCCTTCCAGTATGGGGAGTGCTTTCAGGAACTGAATAACCCTGCAAACCAAAACCAGAGGTATAGCAGAGAATCAAGGAAAAATAATGAAATCTAGGAGAAATAATTGGATAGAAAATAGAAAAATTGTTTTTTTTCTAGTCATTTCCTTTCCCTACTTGAACTGTCTTTAAGCAGCTGACCAATTATTTAATTTCATCTTTTGTTTTTAAAACACAAGATTTATAACTCAAAGGACTCTGAAACTGTGAATACCCTTTGATCCACCAATACCATTACTAAGACTGTATCCCAAAGAGATAAAAGGGGGAGGAAGGACCTATTTGTTGAAAAATATTTATTACAGTTCTTTTTGTGGTAGCAAAGAATTGGAAATTGAGAGGATGTCCATCAATTAGGGAATGGTTGAACAAGTTGTGACATATGACAGTTAGAGAATACTATTGTGCTATAAAAAAGGAAAAACAGTATGATTTCAGGAAAAAAATCTGGAAAGATTTACATAAACTGATGCAAAGTGAAATGAGCAGATCCAGAACACAGGGACAGCCCTATTTTTTTCACACACAACTGTGAATAACTTGGTTATTCTCAGCAATGGAGGATGGAGGATCTTAGACAATCCCAGAGATTCATAATGAAAAATTCCATCCAATCTTGGAGAAAGAACAGATGGATTCTGAATGCAGAGTGAAACATAGTATATTTCATATTCTTTCTTCATTTTCTTTTTTTGAGATTTCTTCTACAAAATGACTCATATAAAAATGTTTTGTATGATTAGACATGTAAAGTCAGTATTGAATTGCTTACTGTCTCAGGGAGGGGGAAAGGCAGGGAGGAAGTGATGGAGGGAGGGTCAGGAGAAGGGAGAGAATTTGGAATTCAAAACTTTTTAAAAATTAACATTAAAAACTGTTTATACATGCAACACGGGGAAAATAAAATATCATTTAAGCATTCTTAAAGTACAAGACTTTTTCCACCCAAGGAAGTTGTTGTTTGAAATCAGAAAAAAAGATCATACTGGTTAGTATCTGGAGAATAGGGGAAAATTAGAGCAGAAAATACATTGGCAATGATTTGGAGAAATGCAAATTTTATATTATGTAAATACGAGTTGCTAAGGATATGTAAAACATAATGCAAATATTGTTAGATTTCATTTCAGATGTTAATATATAGAATGATGTGCTCAAAAATTTTGTTTTTCAACTTTATCTAAGATCTTCATGATTCATTCATCCAAATAATCACATGCCCAAATATCCATAACCCTAAGACTGAATGAAGTTAGTCTAAATGCAGGTGTATAATTTTGATGTGATTCTAAAAAGCATCATTTTTAGGAAAATGACTATCTTTTGCTTTGTCTCTGCCTAACCTGGCTCATATGTCTGGCACTTTATCTCTACCACAAAAAAATTCAGGTTCCTTCAAGGCTTAGTTGATATATCATATCCTTCTAGAGGCATTTCCTCATTCTTCATTTGTTCTTATCCCATATGTTTTGCATTTATTTAACTTTTTACATATTGTATAACCCCCATAATGTATGAATTCATTTGAAGGAAAGAGATTTTCATTTTTCCTTTGTATTCTCAGTGCTTACCACAGTGCTTGGCAAATAGCAGCCATTTAAAAATTATTGTTGAATTGGACAGAATCAAAGTCTCCTCTCTTTTCTGTATGATAAATTTGACTTGACGAAAACTGGCATAACTCCCCCTTCAAGCCCTCTCTTTTTAAATATTAAAAATATTCTCAGTTGCTTCAGGCAGACCTTGTTGTCTGCTATAGCCTCCAGTCTCTTCATCATCTTTGGTTGCCTTCTTTTGGTGGTGTTCTTGATTTTCAATATCCTTTTAAAATATGCTAACTTGAATTTTATAGAATATTCCATATTTGGGCTGAACAGGTCAAAGTACAATGGGACTCTCTTTATGAATATCGACCCCTAATTCACATAAATAGAGTAGCACTCTTTTGAGAGCTACCATGTCTCACTTTTAAATTATTTTCAGCTTAAATTCCACTTAAGGCCAAAAAAATTTTCACAGAATTTCTTGTTTAGTCATACCTGCTCCAGATTGTCCCTTTAAAGTAGAATTTTGGGTTTCTGTATAGGAATTTACATTTATCCTCATTAAATTCAATATGATCACTCTGTGATCACTTTTCTAGCTGATAAAGATCTTTTGAAATCCTTTTTGTAATCCAGTGTATTAGGAAATAGCCAGTATATTTCCTAACTTAAATATCCAAAATTCAGTGGATATACCATCCAGATCTTTGTCAAAGACATAGATAAAAATGTTGAGCTAAAAAAGGTCCAAAGATAGCTCCCTGAGACATTCCAATAAAAATCTCTTTCCAGGTTGAAAGGGACCATTAATAACTATTTGGGGGTTTTAATTGTTCTGTGAGTTCCAGCTCAGCTCTCCTATAATCTCTTCCATATGTGTCCATCTTTTTTAAAAAGATAGCACAGAAACAGTCAAATGTATAGCTAAAATATAGAAACACTATAATTTTTGGCATCTATCAGTATAGTCACTCTATCAAAAAAATTGAAGTTGTTTATTTGGCTAAATCTATTCTTGATAAAACCATGTTGTATCTGAGTAATAACCACTTCCCTTTCTAAGTGTAATACTATTTTAAGTGTAATAATGCTATTTTCTAGACTTTTGTCAAGAACCAATGTCAGGTTTACTGACCAATGGTTTTGGAAGTCTCCATTGTTTTCCTCTTTTTTGAAAATGGAAAGATTTGTCTGCATTCCCCTTAGTCCTGTGGCACCTAACTCATTTTCCACAGGTTTTTGAAGTTCAATGATAGTAATTTAGCAATTACATCTGCCAATTTTCTCAACACACTAGGTTCTAGTTTATCTGGGTCTGGTGAATTGAATTCTCTGAAAGCAGGTAGGCTTTCTATTATTATCCCCTTATCTTGGATTTCATTTCTCTGCTACCTATTTTTGTTCTTTCTTTTCTACTCTGAAGATCATTCCATTTGGTGTAGAAAACAGAAAGAAATAAGAGTTGTCTCTACCTTCTGTATGTTGTATATTATCATTTTATCCACTGTAATTAGTGTTCCTATTTCTCCCTTTAAAAAAATCTCCCTATTAGACCAAACATTGCTTAGAGAGTCCTTCCTATCCTGTTTTGTTTATACTTAGAATTTTTGGCCAGCCTCAGTTTATTCTAAGCTTTAGGATTCCTGAAACTATTTGAACAGGGCCATGTCACTGATTTTTCTTGATCCTGAATGACACATCCTTACTTCCGTTTTCTGTATGTATCTTTTAGAGATCCAAAGTGATCAATCGGTTCTCTGTTTGCATTTTAGACCATTCCACATGATTTTTTCACTTATTAGAATTACAATCATATAGAAGATGTTATAGCTTTATCTTCAAAATTTCATTCTTGAAGTTATATTTGTGCTATTTTCCCAAGATTTAATCTCATAAAAATTCTACCTCAAAGAATCAAATCCTTTTTATAAGCCCTAAATTCTAGGGTAAATGTAGGATTGCATTATTGTTCTCTTCCTTGTCACAGAATTTAAGTAACCACTTTGGAAAATGTCATTTATTTTCCCAATCTATATTCTCTTAATGTTTCTTTATGTGTAGGTAGGTTCTCTTATATTCTGTAAAGTAATCATGGAGGCAAGAGAAATTCCTGTTTCACCTCTGATCTTCTAGTTATCTTCAATTATTAATCTCTCTAGCATTTTTCTTTTCAAATACTTTCCTTTCATCTTGAGATGATTAATTTGTTTGGGTTTTATATGTTTTAAGATATCACTGCTCAATTTATTGTTTCCTTTTTCATTTGCTAATATATGTTGTGAATTTTCATCGGGGAATTGTTTTAGTTATATCTCCCAAGTTTTTATGTATTGTTTTTCTCCTCCCGTTTTCTGAAAGGACATTTTTTTCTTTTATTAACTCACTTACTATTTAGGATACTGTTACTGTTTCACTTTAAAACCATGCCCTTTATCATATATAAGAGTTTTCTGTAATTGTTGTTGCATTATCATTGTAAAGAATGGTTAGTGTTTCTACCTTTCAACATTAAATTGATATAATTTTTGAAATTTTTTATTTAGTGTTTGTTATAATTTTATTCATATAAAATTTTAATATTTTTATAAAAATATATTTGATATTCTCACTCATTAAACTTGATCTATCAAATATAGTTTCCAGCATTCTATTCATATCTGCAATTTTTAAAAATCACTTTATTAATAATCTTCAAAAGGAATCTTAAGTATTTGTAATCTATAAGTATTTCTTTTCCATCATGGGTTTTTTTTTTTCATATCAGGTAGCTTTTTCCTTAAGTACTCAGATACTATGTTAGTCACTCAATGAATACTTAGGATATTAAATGCTCAAATATGTGGTTCTTCCACATCTATCTATCAGTTTCTATGAACTAGTGATTTATGCCTATTAAAGACAACGTGTCTTCAATCTCCTCTCAGCCCTGTTTCTAGCTTCCTCTAGTCTTCAAATACATATGATACCTTCATTTTCTAGCCCCCACCAAAATTTTTCTGCATCCTTTTGTGTCTTGTCTTCTCCCCCATTAGAATATAATGGGGGAACTATTTTCAATTTTTCTTATATTTGTATCACCAATACTTATAACAGAGTTCTGCACATTTATTAAATTCTTATTTATTCCCCTCCTTGAAGGGATCATTCAGATTTCCTGGCTGTTAAAAATTTATCTTTATTCAATGATATGATGCTAAACTAGGATATATTATTTTAGAGAATTAAATTATTATATTCCTACTCTTTCCCTTCTTTTCATTATTGACAATTAGTTTTGTGTGATTCAGACAAGTTTTGCTGGAGTTGTAAAAGGCCAGACTTTTTTCCTGATAAAAACCTGGAAAGAGTTATTTTACTTCTGAGTGAAATGGACTTGGTGTTCTTTAATTCCAGCAACATTATAGATTTCAGATCTTATTTTCTTGCTTATATTTTCATATAATTTCTGATAGTTTGGGGAGAATTAAGTAGCATAGTTTATACAGTGCTAGTCCTGGAGTCATAAGGACCTGGGTTCAAATGTGATCTTCCTAGCTGTATCATCCTAGGAATGTCACTTAACTCCAATTACCAAGCCCTTTGGGTTCTTTTGGCTTAGAATTGATACTAAGACAGAAGGAAAAGGTTTAAATAAAAAATAGTATTTAGGTATTTTGTTTCATTTTTGCTCATTTCTAGGAAACCAGTAATTATTAAATGTCATTGTCATGTTTAAGATTTAAAGAATAATTGCCTTGGCTTTATGAGTTCCCAAATCTTTTCCACCCCATAATTTGTCTTTTTATCCTAATATTCTTTTATCCATTTCAAAATTTTTCTGTTCTGAATCTGATCATTTCTTTTTCATAGGGGCAAATGCTTTGTGGAATTGCTGTGTATTCTAAATAACTAATGTTCCTGTTTTGATTTTTCCAGTTAAAATTTCTATTCTTCATACATTAATAATTTTGTTGAGATTCTGACTTTGAGTAACTGCATTATTGTTCTAATATTATTCATAGTTGTTTCTTTGTTATTTCATTGTTAATTCTCTTCTCAGAGTTCTGCCTTTTCAAAAATATAATATATATTCATTTTATCAATGCCTCTTTTGTTTATACTTTCTACATATTTGCTGATGGTTTTGTGCAAAATTTTCCTTAATATGAGTTTTCCCTCTCCTCCCATATATATTATGATTGTGCTACCTTAAATATTTTTCAGGGCTTAATGTTTTGAAGTGGTCAAAGAAAATGAGGCTTAAAATTGAGCACTTGCTCTTCCATCTTGCAAGAAGCAAATATTGCCTCGTACCTTAGGGAACACAATTGTTTTCAAAGTATATTAGTCAAATGTTTGTACATATATGAGCTAGCAAATGACTGGGTGTCTCATAGGCAGATTGTGGAATGTGGGCTACCACTTCTTACCTTGACCAATATTTTATCAACATTGCTGCTTTCTGGGAATTAGAGAGGAAAGAAGTCTATGGGGAAGAGAAATGGTGGTTCAACACCCTTCTTTCTCCACATTTTTAAGAAATAGACATCTTGGGATTCTCACCAAATAATCCTTTCCTACAAATTGAGACCAGGATGACTGAACATGGCAAGAGTGGGGCCTCATGAGTCTCCATTGGACCATACAACCTGTGTAGGAGACCTCAAAGACCCTAAAAAATGATTTTAGAACAATACAGAATGAAATACAAATAAATGACATTAAAATGAGATGTTCAAAAGTCTTAATACATTTTAAACTATTAAAGCAGTACTTTTAAGGTTTCTTAAGCAATATTTTTAAAGCTTTAAGACTTTTACTAATTTTTAAAAATTTAAAAATCTTCTAAGATCTTCAGAATACCCTATATAGTATTTTACAGTTTATGAAGCATTTATATATACAAAGCTTATGCAGGACCACAGATGAACCCCATGGCAATTCTGTGATGAATTTATATTTATTTATATAGCATTTAATATGTGCCAAGCACTGTGCTAATTCCTTTACAATTATTATCTCATTTGATTCTCATGACAGTCCTGAAGGTAGGTGCAATTTTTATCTTCACTTTCATATAAGGAAAGTGGGGCAACCGGAGGTAAAGTGATTTGCCCAGAATTACATAGCTTCTAAATAGCGGGGGCTAGCTGTGAACTCAGGGCTTCATGATTCCAGAGTTATCACTTTATCCACTGTATCTCCCTTATACCCTGATCTCATTATCTCTGTTTTGCTGGTGAAGAAGCTGAGAACCTGAGTGGTTGGCTCTGGATGGCCTTGGACTTGGTCACACTAATCTTTGTCCAATGAGGGGACTCAAACCTCATCTTCCCCTTAATACAAATCTAGTATCCCTACTTTCTTTATGAATATGGAATTAATTTAAAAGTGCCAATTAACTCAGGACTTTGGTGGTCAGGAAAGGGAAGGAGATTTATAGCTTAGCATATAGCTTGGCACATAGTAGGTTCTTTAAAAATATTTATTGATAGATTGAACCAAATCCACGACTTGTAGAATGTATACTTTACTTGGACAAGATTCAGGAATTATTAAGCCGAGGCTTAAGAGCAGGGATTTCCAACACTAGGTAACTACTCCAAGTTGATCATTTCAGTTTCAAGGAATCATGTGCATGGCCATGGCTACCATTTTAAAGCTGTCTCTTGGTTCCCAGCTCTCTCATATATGCAGAGGTTCAGTGGTGACAGCTTGCTGCTTTGTATTGATCTGTGTTGTGTTTTTTTTAATAAATCTCTATCAAGCAATCAAAGAATAGATGAAAAGACCAGGGGGAAAAGTGCCAGCTCAACAGTCCTTCACCATTAGCAGGAACTGGGACTAGCCGCAGATTTGGTGACCCCCCTAAGATTTTTTTGTCTTGTCTCCACTCTACAGAATGATTGTAAAGCACCACACTGAGGCTTTTAAACAAATCACAATTACAACTTTCTTGCACTCGAATATAAATGTTGCTTTAAGGAATCATTTTGCTATTTGCCTTGGGTTGTTTTTGCTTTCAGCATGAATAGGATGTGGAATTTTGTAAGTTCAAATTAGGTGATTAGCCAAGCAGTATTCACTAACGTCCAGACTTTGCTCTCAAATGTGTATTTCTGTTCAGTGGAACTGCTGAGTGTCTGGATGTGAGCTATAAATTCTGGGCCAACCAACATTCAGTGGCTCTGATGTCACCTCTGCTCCATCTACTGGAATAATGATTTTTACTATGTGCATTCTTTAAGAAAATTATTACTCTCAGAATGGCTTCTTGAGAAAGCTGGTCAAAAACATACCACCTAACTGCATAGAGGTGACTTACTTAGGGAAATCAAGAAAAGTCAGAGCAGAATAAGAATGAAACTATCATTAATCTGTTAGGACTAAATGTCTACACTCTAGAGTCTTCTCTTATGAAAAGAGCCAAGATTTCTTCTTCTTATGCAAGATGAAGTTATTGCAGAGGGGTGTTTAAGTAGATTTCTGAATCAATTGAGTAGAAAAGCAAATATCAATAATCATAAATCCTTTGATAGAATTTTGTTAGCAAAAAGGTCTTATGGGAGACAACATGGTACAAGAGATGAAGGCTTTATCTGATGTCAGAGGATCTGGTCTGAATCATAATGTGATCTTGGGAAACCACTCAATCATCAATCAAAAAGCATTTATTTATGATGCTAGACATTTTGCTAAGTGCTGGAGAGAAGACCCATATATGTCCTGTATGCTAATCATTTCTTATTGTAGTATAGTGGACAGAATGCTGGGGTTCAGAGCCAGGAAGATTTTCATTCAGTCCTCATCTCAGATCTATATGTCCTTGGAGAAGTCACCTAACATTTCCCAGCTTCAGTTTGTTCATCTCTAAAATAGAGCTGATAATACCCATAGTGCTTTGATTCAGAAAATAGTATTGGATAGAGTGTGAGTCTTTCAGTTAAGAGGTCTTGGCTCTGACATAGACTGGCGACATAGACTCTCCATCATGGAAAGTGATTTATTTTTTCACTGCCTCCCAGTTTCCTCTTTAAGACTATGTTGCTGGTGGCAGCTAGGTGGCTCAGTAGATAGAGAGCCAGTCTTGGAAATGGGAGTTTCTGGGTTCAAATATGGCCTCAGACACTTCCTAAACAAGTCACTTAACCTCCATTTCCTAGCCCTTATGGCTCCTCTGCCTTGGAATCAATACACAGTATTGATTCTAAGATAGAAGGTAGAGGTTTAAAAAAAGATTCTCTTGCTGAGGAGCTAACACTTTGCATTGATAGAGGGACCTTCCTCACTGGAAGCTTCCTTAATTAAAGAAATCACAAATCAGTCCTCCAACCCCCAACCCAGAAATAAGGTTCTTCCTCCTCAAGGTTCTCATGAGCATGTCACCAACTTGAGAAGCAGAGTTGTTTCATTTCTATTTTTATCTTCCAGACTGCCTGGAATATAGCTGGCATATAATAAATTCTTATTGATGGGACAATTGATTGAATAATGTCTGCACACCTTAAAGTGATACAGAAAGGTCTGTTAATATCCCTTCACAATTTTGCCCTGATCTGCCAGTGACAGCCTCACTCTATCCTGCTGCTCACTTGAGATATGATTGCAACATTCCAAGGTCTGGCATTGACCACTGGAGATGCTACCAAAAGCCATGAACAGTGTAATGCTCTTATAATGGGGATGAATGTTCAGCATTTCTGGGATGGGACAAACAACTTATTCTCATTTGGGTTCTGACACGACAGATGCTTTTTTTCATAATGCAATTCCATTGGGGGGTGGGGAACCTAATATAAAGAATGACCAAATAAATAAATAAAGACCTCTTCCCATTTTATAAGAAGATTAAAACTCGTTTCTAAATGGACCTCATCCAGATTGGTTTGCTATGACTGTAAAATGCTTATTCTTCTAATTTATAAAAGGTTTGCAAAAATATGCATACAGATAATAATGCCAGCAACATTCCAGTGGGTTGTTATGAGAAAAGTTAGCTTCATGCAGAGTTGTTGTTTTTTTCTCCTTTGTTAGGAGAAAAAAAATTCCCATTCACAATACAATCTGAGCTGGAGGATGGTTTTTTTGTATTTATGCTACTGGAATCATCTGCCTGGTTTGGCAGCTGGGATTAGGCTCCTATTTACATTGTTCGATAATGGCCACACTCAGTGCTATGTACTTCATTTGCATCCAGTCTGTTTATCTGGAAATGATTCTGATGTTTAGAATGAGTTTGTATGTAGATCAGGGGCAAAAAAATAATAAAACCCGAACACAGTGATCTTCTTTACAGGATGCTGTATGGAGGGATCAGGTGAAAATATATTTCCCAGAACAGTCTGTTCCAAATGGCACGAGGTTTTTGTTTAGTTGGTTGATCGATTTAAATCTAGCAGAAATCCTTTTAAGAGGGAGAATTATTCACTCCCTCTACCCCAGCCTCCAACCACACATTTTGCTTGGAACTGTATGTGGCGTTATCCGCATTAGGGAAATTACAGATTTATATATATTTTTAATAGTTTAGTATTTGCTGTTGAGTTTTTTTTAATGCAACATTCATTTATGAAATGTTGATGCTATAGTATATGCCATGTGAGTTGGGAGTACAAACCAAAGATGTCCTCTAACTCCTTACCTTCTCCAAGGATGTAACATGAACACAGACGAGCTCTTCATTGAAGCCATAAAAGTTTGGTCAACCTCCTTCCTGGAACCTGAGTCTGGTTCTTTGTCTTCCTTAGTCTCCTTTATAACACTTGTTAATGAACACTCATGGTGGGTCATTCACTTAATCTATTCTTTTTTAGCCTTTTGGGATCTAAAAGAACAATTAGTTTTTGATTACCATTTGATTTGTTGAATGTTACCGAAACTTATCTTTTACATTGCAAAAAATACAAAAGAATCCCATCCAAAATGAGACATGTTTCTGCCAGGAGTTACAACTGTTTCCCACATGGAGATGTAATGATAACTGTCCTGGGATGTTTCAGGTGGTGTGCAGGCATCCCATGTGATAGTATAGTATAGAAATATATCTATAATATAGAAAGTACAGAGAAGAAGGGATAGGCTAGAAGATGCTTCTCTTGGGTACTTTGCTACAGCTCTGATAAACTTTGAAGTCATTAGCATCTCATAGGTTGATTATGTGTTCTAGGAAGAGGATGGGTTAGAGGAAAAGAAAGGAGGAGGAGGGAGAGAAGGAGGAGGACCAGGGGAGTGAAGAGGCAGAGGAAAAGGAAGAGAGAAAAGAGGAACAGAAAAACCCATGAGGTTGGCAGTTATCTTTGTAAACTGAGTCAGAAAAACTTATATTTAAGTTATTATATTAATTAATATAATGTTATATTATATTATAATATTATAATATATTACATTAAGTTATATAAAAATTCATACTTCAGATATGTATGTATTAAAAAGCTAGGCTGCCTATAGCGCTTTAAGGTTTCAAAATGCTTTATCTATGGGATTTCTTTAGATCCTTACAATAACCTTGTGAGATGTTTTTATCCACAGTTTACAAATAAGGAAACCAGTGATTAGAGAATTCAGTTGACTTGCCCAGGGTCACACGGCTAGTCAGTATCTGACTAGATCTGAACCAAAGTAAAGTTGCATGTAGATCACATAAAGCAAATAATGTTATTATTTACAGAAAACAGTTTGTAATCCTACTACTTCATTCTGATAAGTTATTGTGAATTATCTTGAATTTTCTAATATTTCCACTAATCTCTAAAATGTAAGTTGCAAATCTCTAAGGAATTAGCACAAATTCATAAGAATAATTATTTTTGTGAGGGGAGCATATAAATCAGCTGTTTTCAGAAGGAACCCAATTTATCAATAACCATTTGAAAAGGTGTTCAAAATCACTAATCCTTTGGGAAATGCAAATTAAAGTTCAGGGACTGCATCATACCATACAATTAGGAAAGATGCTGATAGGGAAAAAAATCATTGGTGGCAGGGATGTGGGAAAACTGGCATATTAATTTATAGCTAGTTGAGCTATGAAGCAAGTCAGCTGTTTTGATCTACAAAAAGAAAATTTAAAACAAAATTGACTCTTTAACCTAAAACCCTTTGACCCAACAATCTGACATTTAAGTTTGTATACTAAGTAGGTTATTGACAGAATAAAAAGACTCATCTACATAATGATATTAATAAAAAGTCTAATTATATGTAATAGAGGGAAAAAAATCCTGGAAACAACTGCTTAATTATGGAGACCTGGTAAAATAAATAGTGCATCTAGGTGGTACAGTGGATAAAGCCTGGAGTCAGGAAAATTTTAACTTAAATCAATTCTGACACTTCCTAAATATGTGATTCTCAGTAAGTCATTCAACCTTTGTGTGTCTCAGTTTCCTGAACTGATAAAATAGCATCTACTTCCTAGGGTTGTTATAAGCATCACATGAGATAATATGTAGAAAGCACTTAGTACAGTGCCTGACACATAGTTTGTGCTTAATTAATACTTGTCCCTTCATTTTCCCTAAATAAATGCAGTGCATCATAATTGCCAATTGCTGAATGACAAATATGAAGAATTCAAAGAAATGTAGGAAGAAATGAAGCTATGTAAAAAACGCAGGAGCAATAGAAAAGTCTAAATATTGACTAATAAAAACAATAGCAGACTTGATAAAATCTTATGATCCATACAACAGGCATCACTTCAACTGTGTAATGTTTTCACAAAGCTTAAAAATAGTGGAGCAAGGACAATAATCCTTGGGGCATTCCATAGTCACAAGTGTGTTAAGTAAGGGGTGTTGGACCCTCATACCCACAATGAAAGGGAATAGGGATGAAGTTGTCACAGTCATAGGACCATGAGGGAGTAATCCTGGGACAATAGTACCTCACTTCAGAATGGAGTAAAAAAAGAACTTTGGGGGGAAGGAGCACCCCCATGCACACCAACCCACTGGTGGTACCATTTCTCTTGTCTTCCATGGCTGTTATATCTGTGATGGTCTTTGATTCTTTTTTTTAATTAAACATTTATTAATATTCATTTTTAACATGGTTACATGATTCATGCTCCTCCTTTCCCCTTCGCCCCCCGCACTCCCCCCACCCATGGCCAATGCACATTTCCACTAGTTTTGTCATATGTCCTTGATCAAGACCAGTTTCCAAATTGTTGGTGGTTGCATTGGTGTGGTAGTTTCGAGTCCACACCCTCAATCATGTCCACCCCGACCCATGCGTTAAAGCAGTTGTTTTTCTTATATGTTTCCTCTCCTGCAGTCCTTCCTCTGAATGTGGGTAGCATCTTTACCATAAATCCCTCAGAATTGTCCTGGGTCATTGTATTGCTGCTGGTACAGAGGTCCATTACATTCGGTTTTACCACAGTGTATCAGTCTCTGTGTACAATGTTCTTCTGGCTCTGCTCCTTTCGCTCTGCATCAGTTCCCGGAGGTCTCTCCAGTTCGCCTGGAACTTCTCCAGTTTGTTATTCCTTTTAGCACAATAGTATTCCATCACCCACATATACCACAGTTTGTTCAGCCATTCCCCAATTGAAGGACATCCCCTCCTTTTCCAGTTCTTTGCCACCACAAAAAGCGCAGCTATGAATATTTTCGTACAAGTCTGTTTATCTATGATCTCTTTGGGGTACAAACCCAGCAATGGTATGGCTGGATCAAAGGGCAGGCAGTCTTTTATAGCCCTTTGAGCATGGTTCCAAATTGCCAGCCAGAATGGCTGGATCAGTTCACAGCTCTACCAGCAATGCATTAATGTCCCAATTTTGCCACATCCACTCCAACATTCATTACTCTCCCCTTCTTTCATTTTAGCCAATCTGCTAGGTGTGAGGTGATACCTCAGAGTTGTTTTGATTTGCATTTCTCTAATTATTAGAAATTTGGAACACTTTCTCATGTGCTTATTGATACTTTTGATTTCTTTACCTGAAAATTGCCTATTCATGTCTCTTGCCCATTTATCAATTGGGGAATGGCTTGATTTTTTATACAATTGATTTAACTCCTTGTATATTTGAGTGATTAGATCCCTGTCAGAGTTTTTAGTTATAAAGATTTTTTTTCCAATTTGTTGTTTCCCTTCTGATTTTGACTACATTGTTTTTGTTTGTACAAAAACTTTTTAGTTTAATATAATCAAAACCATTTAATTTACATTTTGTAATTTTCTCTAACTCTTGCTTGGTTTTAAAGTCTTTCCTTTCCCATAGATCTGACAAATAAACTATTCTGTGTTCACTTAACTTGTTTATAATTTCCCTCTTTATATTCAAGTCGTTCACCCATTCTGAATTTATCTTGGTGTAGGGTGTGAGATGTTGATCTAGACCTAATCTCTCCCATATTGTTTTCCAAATTTCC
>NC_058132.1:674697411-674724534 GCF_016433145.1 Gracilinanus agilis
ATTTCTCCCTTGGTTTTTAGTATTTCTAATTTAGTTTTCATCTGGGGATTTTTAATTTGCTCGCTTTCTAATTTTTTGAGTTGCATGCCCAATTCATTGATCTCTGCCCTCCTTAATTTGTTAATATATGCACTCAAGGATATAAATTTCCCCCTGAGTACTGCCTTGGCCGCATCCCACAGAGTTTGGTAGGATGTCTCATCATTGTCATTTTCTTCAATGAAATTGTTGATTGTTTCTATGATTCCTTCTTTGACAAATTGGTTTTGGAGAATCATATTATTTAATTTCCAATTAGTTTTTGATTTTCCTGTCCAGGTGCCTTACTAATTATTATTTTTATTGCATTATGATCCGAGAAGGTTACATTTATTATTTCTGCTCTTTTGCATTTGTTTGCAGTGATTCTATGCCCTATTACATGGTCAATCTTTGTGAATGTGCCATGTGCAGCTGAAAAGAAGGTGTATTCCTTTTTGTCCCTATTTATTTTTCTCCACATATCAATTAAATCTAATTTTTCTAGGACTTCATTAACCTCTCTTACCTCTTTCTTATTTATTTTTCGGTTTGATTTATCTAGATCTGATAGAGGAATATTTAGATCTCCCACTAGTATGGTTTTACTATCTATTTCCTTCTTGAGCTCTGCCAGTTTCTCCTTTATGAATTTGGGTGCTATGTCACTTGGTGCATACACATTGAGCAGTGTTATTTCCTCATTGTTTATACTGCCTTTAATCAGGATGTAATGACCTTCCCTGTCTTTTTAATCATATCTATTTTTACTTTGGCTTTGTCAGAAATCATAATTGCCACTCCTGCCTTCTTTTTCTCATTTGACGCCCAAAAGATTGTGCTCAAGCCCTGAACCTTAAACTTGTGTATGTCCACCCGCCTCATATGTGTTTCTTGTAGACAACATATGGTGGGATTTGGGTTTCTAATCCACTCTGCTATTTGCTTCCGTTTTATGAGTGAGTTCATCCCATTCACATTCAGTGTTATAATCATCAGTTGTGCATTTGCTGACATTTTCGAATCCTCCCCTATTCCTACCCCCTTTTTCCTTATACTTTTTCCTTTTAAACCAGTGTTTTGCTATTGAGCCGCTATCCCTTATCCCCTCCCTTGATTAAATTCCTTTTCTACACCCTCCCTTATTTTCCCCCCTTTTTTGTTTTTAAAGGCCTTATGAATTCCCTCCCTCTTCTCCCCTCCCTTTTTTTGACCTCCCCACTCCCCTGCTCCCCTTGGTTTATCCCTTCTAACTTTCTCAGAAGGGTTAGATAAGAGTTTTATCATCTATGCCTAACACAAGAATTCTTTTGCATGTATAAATTTTATTAAACACCTTTGTACATTACTTAATTGTTTTGTTCTTCCACCTTTGCTTTGGTAGCTTAGAATATTTTTATCTTAATGAATGAATAAATGAATTTAAGATTTATTAAGCTCTTGCTATAAGCAAAGCAGGTCAACCAGATAGCACAAATAGATAGAGTGCTGAGCCTAGAGACAGGAAGACTCATCTTCATGTGTCTGAATATGGCTTCAGACACTAACTATGCAACCTTGGAAAAGCCACTTAAATCTGCTTGCCTCAATTTCCTTATCTAAAAATAAGGTGGAGAAGGAAGTGGCAATCCACTCCAGTATATTTTCCTAGAAAATCCCAAATGAGGCCATGAATAGCAACATAAGCAAAGGACTGAGCTAAGTGCCAGGGATGCAGACAGAAAAGTGAGAACATCCCTCCTCTCATCGACAGAGGATTCCAGCTGCAAGTCAAATAGAAAGGTCCCACAGTCCTTAGGGTTCGGAGTAAAGTAGATAACAATGACTCTTCTTTCATGTCATCTCCACTGACAAAATCTTATCAGTTTCTGATGTTGAACCATTTGACAATGCTGAAGACTTTAGGACCAGAATTCTTCTTTCCTCGGTCTTCAGGGACTGTAGCTATAACACTTGCAGGAATGGTCGTCATAAGGGATGCTTCTCAAGACGATGGCTGAGGATGAGGCTGGAAGCATTGCTATTCTCAATGCTATTGAGCTCAAGGTTCTGAGCCATTTTCATCAGTCTGAGTTTGGAAATGGGGGTCAGGTGGTGTCCTTCCCAGCTCTCTTTTACCTATTTGCCTCTTTTTGGCAGTTGACACACAATTGTTACTGGTGTTATTTTGGTTTTGGTCATTCCTCAAAAAGGACAAAATCTTTATTTTCAGGTCTTTGCTATAACAAAGAACAAAAATTTTGGAATATGATAGACTTTCTGTCTTCATCTTCATTAGAGTGTCTGCTCAGTATTAAGGTTTCTGTATGATGAGTATCGACAAACCATTCACTTTTTGTTCATAATTCCAATTTGAATTTCAGAATTTGGACAACCTCACAAGTGTTATAAGGAAATTCTCCTGCTCTTTCCTTATTTCTTTATAACACCAGCCAACAGTGGATCAATGTTCCTTTCTCTAGTCTCTCTAGCATTGTTTGTCCCCAACTGGTTTTTTTTCCTTTGACAGTTTTTGTGAGGATATATGAAAACTCAGAGTTACTTACTTATGCATTTCTCTTACCATTATTGACTTGGAACCATTCTTGTGTGGTCATTTATACATTACAAATCTTTTGAAAAAAATATATATATATTGATTGCTCATTTATCTATTAGGGAATAGATCTCTGTGTGACATGTTTGTGTTAATTCCCTGTATATTTTGTCTAGAAGATTTTTATTGGAAGTATCTTTCAAATTTTTGCCTTATCCTCTGTTTTTCTACTAATTTTGTTTTAAGGCCATAGGCTTTAACAGTTAAAAAATTATTGGTAATCATAGAAAGAGAAATTTAAGTAGTGTTGGTGCTGAGATTCCCACTTTTAAAGAAATGAATAGATGGAACCAAAGGGGAAAAAAGGAATTATAGACAATTCCTCCCAAGTTTTGCTCAAAGGATAATAACTAATAAGCAAAATGTGTGAACCTGGTAAAAGAAGATGATTTGTAACCTAGATAATTATATAGGCTCTACAGTGAATTGCAGATCAAAGAGCTGCTAACAAGACATTTTTTCTCTCACTTGACTAAAATTGCAGTATTTTAGCCCTACCCCCATCCACTCTAAGGTCGTTTTTACACTATTCAAATATAGAATGTGATCTCTGTTTAGTTTATGTTGCTCTAAAGCAGAAAGAGAACCTTTTCATTTAATTCTAAAGATTGAACTGGAGCTTTACAATGATCTGAAATATTCTGGTCCATTACTTTTCAAAAGAAGAAAAGGAAACCTATGGTTTTCCATTAGGAGAAGAAAGGCTTCTGATGCCACTAGATAGAATATTCCATTTATTGATGTTAAGACAGAAGACAAAGCATCCCATTATGTAACTACTAAGTATCCCATTTTTATTTGGGCAGAATGATTTGAGACTTTCTCCTGGCCAGGCCTCCCATTTTTAGCACTTCGTATTGGTTATTGATTCTTTTTGGCCTTTTCTCAATGGTGCTCTTCAATTATGTTTATAGTTTTAAAAAAATCTTCTCTGAAACACATTTACCATTAAAACTGTTGCTTTATTTTATCTATATACTAGTTATTTTCAATTTAATTCAATGAACATTTATTGATCCTCTAACATGTTCCAAACACTAGGGTAAACACTGGGAATCCAAAATTCAAAATAATAATTTCTGTTCTCAAAAACCTTATAGTCTACGGAGTAAAGAGATCATCTGTATAGATAAGGATATATAGAACTTATACAAAATAAATAAAATTATTTTTGTGACTTTTTTTGGAAGAGAAGGAGGGAAAACACTAACACCTGAGACATTAGGGAAGACTTTCTATAGGAAGTGGTACCGGAACTGGATTTAAAAGAATTTGGAAACACATGGGAGATCAAGAAGGAAAGCAATGCAGATATAATGGACAGGCACCAAAGTCAAGAAAGCCAGAAATGGGATGCTCTACAGAAGGGCATATAGGACAATTTGGAAGGAACATTCAATTAGTGAGAGAATCATGTGAAATCAGTCTTGGAAGTTAAGTTGGAGCCAGATTGTGAAGGATTTTAAGTGTTAATAAGTGGAGTCTGGATTTTATTATAGAACTAATGAGGAGCTTTAGAAGTTTCTATAGCAGAGATTGAAGCAATCAGTCCTATACTTGAGGAAATATAGATGCTTCAGCTGTACAGAGAATGGTTTGGAGAAGGAAGAAGTTGGAGGTAATGAGTCCAATTAGGGAATTACTATAATATTCTAAGTGAGAGGTGATGAGGGACTGCATTTTAGCCCAATATAATATAAATGACTGTAAGCAAGAGACTGTTACAACAGATGTTGAGCTGGAATCAAGAGGAATTGTCAGTGAGGCAATATTAGAATATTAGATTGCATATGAAGAGTGCATAGGAGTTAAGATTTGAGATGACTCTTGAGGTTTAGAACCTGAGTGTACAGTATAGCAATAAGGAATTTAGGGAGTGAAAAATGAAGTTATGGGAAAGGTAATGACTTCTATTTAGGACAAGTTAGGCTTGAGGTCCATATGGGAAATCCAAGTCATGACATTCAGCAGGAAGTTGAAAATAGAAGATGGCAGCTCAAGAGTTGATATAGCTACATCTGGAAATTTAAGAGTCATCTACATCAAAATTCTTATGAAACCTAATAATTATTGGGACCTGAAGGGATTTCCTAGGGAGAGGTTAAATAGATAGAAGAGGACTGAAGAGAGGAAATAACTAATCCTGAAGAAGAACGGCTACCATCCAAGATTAGGTCTTTGGGTTTGAGGAGGAAAAATGGCTGATGATCTCAGTGCTACCAACAGGAATGACAAAATCTGGAAAAACCAAGAATCTCATCAAGACCCACCCCAGAAGTCTCCTAAGACAGTGACACTAGAATTACATCAGTGATAATTTTTTTCCTAAAGGCTATTTCATGAGTGGTACAAATGTTAATAGATGAATTAGATGAATTTGAAATGGCATCCACCATATCTCATAGAAAGCACCATTCTGTCATGGGAGACATTTACATGTGTGAAGAAAAGGCTCAACCCATATAACAAAGTACCTCCAGAAAGGCTGGTTGTTGTTGTTGTTGTGGGACAACTGTGACAGAAGGAAAGGGAAAGAAAGCCAGCATTGACTGTGAGTCTTTCAAAGTAAATAATACATCATGGTATCTGTGTGTCAACTAATTCCATGAAGAGATACTTACACCACTACTGTCTGATGATTGCAGATTTGACTTTGTTGCAGTAGATGGTACTGATGTATTCTGGCACACTCCAAGAAAAAGAAAGAGAAGTCCTGAATAAATTCACAGATGAAACATAATAGAGGACACCTGCACTGTTTTTTGTTTGTTTGTTTGTTTGTTTTTAGTCGTTTATGAATGGAAAAGACAAATTCTGTCAGGAATTGGCAAAGACTTCTGCATAGCTATTTATTTATAGGAGGCCAAGTGAATGGGTCTGGTCTTATTTTAAAAGGGTCAGCTGACTTCAAAGCTTAATGAAGTCAATATTATATGTTTGACCAGTGATTGAGCCTGAAAGTTTGAAATTAGTTGATATTTCTTATGGTGGTGAAAACAGATTCAATAAGACAACTTGGTTAGCTACGAAAGTCCTGCACAATGTGAAATTCATTCAAAATAAGAAATTAATAAGATTAAACAGGGGGAAACTATATGACCCAGTGGATTGAGAGCTAGGACTAGAGAACCCAGGAGGTCCTGGGTTCCAATCTGGCCTTAGACACTTCCTAGCTATGTGACCCTGGGCAAGTCACTTAACCCCATTGCCTAGCCCTTACCACTCTTCTGCTTTGGACCAATACACAATATTGATTCTAAGATGGAATATATGGATTTAAAAGTAAAAAAAAAAAGAAATCAGTCACAACACAGAGAATTATCATTTTGGAATTGATATATAAAAAGTTTAAATTATATCGTGATCTTTATAGTCAGTGAGAATTTAGAAAGAATGATGTATGTTCTTCATTGCCAAGTAACAGGAGAACAGAAGATTCTATGTTTGATTCCCAGAGCAAAAGGAGAAATGAAACTTCATGGACAAAAATACAAGACAGGAGCATGCACTCATAAAGTATACTACTGCTGGAATTATTTGCTAACAGCAACAGGTCATCTGAAGCAATTTTGGAAATTTTTACAGATTAATCAAAATAAGGATCCCTATTTGTGAAGAGAGTTGGTAGAATTAGAGGTCTGTTGCTATATTTGGTGGATTTCCAGAATGTAAAGGGAAACGTGATCAGTGTCTTGATCTTTGTGATCACTAGATTATTGATCTGGATACAGTAAAACATGCTTTACTTTTCATCAACCAATCCAAGAACAAATACATGGTAGGGGTTAGGGAGGACAGAACCCTACTGTATCAATGGGATATTTGTAGAAATTAATCCGTGAATGTTTGATATTGGTGGGGGGGTATGAAATAGAAACAAACAAAAGAAAGCCATATTCTTTGATTTGTCATGATGTCACTGCAAAGGCTAACTCCTAAATTCCTAAAAGTCCCTTTGGATTAATTTGAAATAGAATCACAATTTTAACTTGTGCTCAATGTGAAATTGGTTGCTTTTGTATTTTATCTTTAAAAAGACTTTTAAATCTTTATACAAAGAGGCACAAAAACTTTAAGTCCTATGAATATTCAAAAGTTAATAGAAATATAATCCTTTCATTCTAATTGGAGTCAATTTTGTTTTTATTCATGAAGACCTAATTATGTGGAATTCTCAGCCTAGAAGAAGAAATAAATGTGGTAAAAAAAGGAAGGAAATGATAGATAGGACTAGGAAGAGAGCTATGGCATGTACCCATACAAAAGTGTAGGGAATTGATAATAATCTATCAAAAGCATCAGAAGAGAATTGTTAGACAGGTAGGAGGAGAACCAGGAAAGTCCACTGTCCTAAAAATTTGAATTGTAGGATATGGAAGGAATATCACAGCATAGTCTACTGTCAAAACGCTGCAAAGATTTCTCAAAATCTAAATATGAGAAAAGATCATTAAAGCACTGATTAAAATAATACAAAGACTTGTGATACCCTTAGAGGAAAGATATTCCAGTTGAGTGTTGGTGTCGGAAGCTCAATTTCAAGGGGTTTAGGAATAAAACAGGTGGTAAGGAAATAGATGCAATAAATATAGACAGCTTCTGGAATTTGTCAATAAAAAAGGAGAGATATTGTATCCTATCAAGAAAGATGGCATGGCCAAGTGAATTTTTATAATGGATGAGATCTGAGTATTTTTATAATCTATAGGGAAATTGAATAAAGAGATTGACATTATAGGTGGAATAATTGAAGGAGAAAGCTCATGGAAAAGTTAGGGGGAGATATGTTCAAGCTTAAGCAGAAGCATTAGCCTTGGTAAGAAGGATCACCTTTTCCCTGAGACTTCACCAAAGAAGGACAGAATGGGGGGGGGGATGATGTGACAGAGATTTGATTTGTAAAATTGGAGAGAAGGAGCTCCTAATGGAAGGATTCAGTTTTTTTAGGGAAGGGGGCATGGTCCTCTAATTGAAAGGAAAAGGTATATGGGTGCTTGGAGGAGAGAGCAAGTCGTTTGGAATAGATAGTATAAAAACCACAGCCCATAGGGTATGGCCCTTAACACTCCTAAGAGTATCCTGAAACATATTAAAATGTAACTGGGGAAAACTTAGCAAAATAAATAAAAATACATAGAACACAGATGATTTTAATATGGAGTTTTTCTGAGTCAATATGTAGCCTGCAGGGATCCTTCTGGATGGTTTGGTGTTCCCTATTTTTAGTTGAGTTTTATTCCACTGGTGTGGGGTATATAGGAAAGAGCATCAATGAGAGAAGCATGAATAGATTGCCACTTAATAGCATGGGTCCAATTAAGTTTATATAATATAAATGTGTTATGGGACACAGCTAACACAATTGTATGTGCTAATGAGTAGATGTAGAGAAGGTTGATGGTAAAGATAATCCAAGGTTGAGTTTTCAAAGGGTAAGTGGGAAGAGATCCAAAGGTAAAGTTCTTAAATATAGAATCAAGATTTCTAAAGGAGGAACGCCAAGCCAAAATAGCTTGGGTGGACTGGAAATGCATGGAGGAGTGGAGTGAGTGGAAATTGCTTTAAGGACAATGCACAGGTTTAGGACAATCTGTTTTCATCTCTGCATATGTACAGGCTGTTGCCCGTGCCTGGAATGGTATTCCGTCTCACTTCTGTGATTTAGAATCCCTTGGTTGTTGCTGCTCAATTGTTTCAGTTTTGTCCAACTCTTCTTGTCCAACCTCCATTTGAGATTTTCTTGTGAAAGATACTGAAAAAGTGTTGGCCGTTTCCTTCTCCAGATCATTTTGGCTCTTTGGCCAAAGTGTTGGCCATTTCCTTCTGCAAATCATTTGACAGATGAGAAACTGAGACAAACAGGGTTAAATAACTTCCCCAAGGCCACACTACTAGGAAGTGTCTGAGGCCAGATTTGAACTGAGGTCTCCTTGATTTTATGCCCAACTATCTATCCATTGTGCCATCTAGATGCCCTCAGGAGTCCTTGTTTCCTTCAAGACTCAGCTCTATGCTATCTTCTCAGTGAGGTGGTTCTTAACTTCCCCAACAGACTATTCCTCCTCTCTTCTGCTAAAAAAAAGCTCATATATACTTGATATATTCCTATTTTGTATCTAACTGTAAATGTTTGTTTTATCTTCCCCTTTTAGAATGTTAACTCCTTGAGGACAGAGTGCTTCATTTATCTTTGTATTCCCCAAACTCAGTGTGATGTCTAGCACATAGAAGATCCTTGATTTGAAATTTTTTATTTAATTAATTAATTTTGAATATTTTTTCAGCATTACATGATTCATGTACATCCTCCTGTAGCCAACAAGCAATTCCATTCAGTTTTACATGTGTCTTTTTTATGTGAAAAACTTTATTTAATTTATTAATTTAGAATACTTTTTCATGGTTACATGATTTAAGGAGATTCTTAATAAATACTTGTTGGCTGATCCTTTCTAAGTGTCTATAGGGCCATAAAAAATCCACATGGGCCTATGGGGCAAGAATGGAAATAGACTGCAGGACTGCTTACTTTTAATTTATATAGTGAATTTTCTTACCATATCATTTTTAAAGAGATAGTATGGCCCCATGGAAAGAGTACTATATCTTCTTGGAAGACTTGGGCTAAAGACCACACACGTACTGACTTTATGACCCCAGGCATATATTTCAGCTCTTAGACTGCCCCAGCAATTATCAAAGACTATACATTGAAGAACAATTCCAGTTCTAAGTGGATAAAGAGAATTTCTCAGATTTTTCACTGAGAATTCTCACATCAATGACATTGCATATCTAGACCTCCTTTTCCTCCAGATTCCTTCCTAAAAAAAATCTTATTCAAAATATTGTATTTGGCTTTCCACTTATGTTCAATGGTACTTCACATAGAACTAGACAAACAATAGGTGCTTTGATATTTTTAATGTTAATATTTCCCATATTACATGTTGATACAATTTTCTATAATCATTTTATGACATTTGTAACTGGAGTTACTCCCTCCCTCCCAACTCTTTCCCCTCTCCAAGATGGCAGGTAATATGGGTTGTGCATGTGTTATCATGCAATGCATATTTCCATTTTCATTATATTGTGAAAGAAGACACATATTGCTTACACTAGAGAAAAATTCATGGAGGAAAGAAAGTGAAGAATGGTACGCTTCAGTCTACATTCAGACTCTGTTAATTCCTCAATGCTAGCGAATTGTGTTTTTCTTCATGAGTGAGTCCCTTGGAGTTTTCCTGGATCCTTGTATTGCTGATAATAAAGTCATTCACACTCGATCATCATATATTATTGTTGTTACTATACTTAATAAAGGTTTATTAATTGATTTATTGATTGATTAGGTTTTTTTTCTGTTATCTAACTCCTGTTTTCTGAGATTTTAAATGTATATATAGACCAAATAGGTAACATTAGATCTCTATCTTTGGGAGCAATACAGTGTAAGTAGATTCTTGGCAATCCTCCATCAGCCTAACTTAAAATATATTAGAGGATTTATTAGTACTGTAAGGATATTTAGAAATAGACTTTCTTCTCTCAGTTCCCAAATATTTCCCATAACTTTGTACAGTATATATGCCTACCTCTCTCATGAATCACAATCAAAAATCTCCTTTCTTTAGGAAAGATCATTTTTCAGATGAAGGATGTTCTGTGGTCTTCGGTCATCAGGCATTGGGTAATTTTACACCCATTGTCAAGCAGTCATTGATTCTATCCTTGTGATAAACATCCATTGCATCCTTTGTCCAGAAAGGATTCATTTTAAACTAGGGGATTGGTTAATGTGTTTCTCAAGCTCCTCGATATTTGTATCCTTGGAATCTATTTCATATCGGTATTTTTTATTTGTTTCCAAGGGAAGTTTAGATATTTTCATAGCAATTAGACCAACATAATGGTCACAATTTATGAAATATAAGATTTTGTAAATTGTGCTACAATATAAAAAATGGCATTTAGGAACACAATAGTAGAGATAAAATACCAAGCTTAGAATGTTTGAAAAAAGGCATTTCTTAGACCTTCTGGCTTCTCCAGCACTCCATTTAGAAAGCAATTATTCATTTAGAAAGCAATTATTATTAGGATTCCACAATAAATAGCATAAAAAGCAATTATAGCATTCTTTTTGAGTGTGATGTTACTGTAATATTTGGCAAATAACCATTGTGTTGGTTTTTCTTTCTAATTCTGCAGTTCAGAACTGTCAAGGAAGGCAAGAGTAGTACCATGATTCATACTGAACTGGACTTGTAGTCAGGAAGATCTGACTTCAGATTCTACTTTTGACACTGATTGCAATTCACTTTACACTCCCCCCTCCTCAAAATTCATTTCCCTCCTCTATTGTTTTTATTTTGCATTTGGTCTGATTTGATTATTTCTTTAGCAAAGAGAATTCTCAAGATAGAAACTTGCTGCCTAATTTAAATAAGGGGGCAAGGGGGCAGCTAGATGGCAGAGTAGAAAGGGCCAAATCTAGAAACAGAAAGACTCATCTTATTGAATTCAAATCTGGCCTCAGATATGTACTGGTTGTGTGACCCTGGGCAAGTCCTTTTCACTCTGATTGCCTCAGTTTCCTCATTTGTAAAATGAGCTGGGGAAAGAAATGGCAAACTCCTCCAGTGTCTTTGCCAAGAAAACCCCAAATAAGGTCACAATCAGATACAACTAAAAAGTTAGAAAGTGATGCACAATCCCCAAACATTAAATTTCTAGACCTACATTTTTTTCACTGATTGCCTCCATCTTTTCAACTCTGCCTCCTGCTTTCCTTTTTTTTTACATCTCATCTCCAATGTTACCTCTTATACTCCATGTATGTAGTGGTTTATATATGGTATCCTCCATTAGAAGTGCCATTTTTGAAGGCAAGGACTATGTTTTTGCATTTTTCTGAATCCCCAATGTTTAGCACAGTACCTGGCACATAGTAAGTGTTTAATAAATGCTTGTTAAAGGGGCAGGTAGATGGCTCAGTGAATAGGGAGCCAGACCTGGAGACAAGAGGTGCTAGGTTCAAATGTGACCTCTTCCTACCTGTATGACTGTAGGCAAGTCACTTAACCCCAATTGCCTAGCTCTTACCACTCTTCAGCCTTGGAATTGATACTTAAACTTTATTCTAAGACTGAAGGAAAAGATTTTTTTTAAAAAAAAAAGGAGTTAATAAAAATAAATAAATCATTGTTGACTACATTTCTGCACCAAGAATTGAATCCAGGTCTTCATGACTAGCGACAACCCTCTGTTCATCCTACTATGCTGCCCTTCTCCTTAGTCTCTATCATAAAATAACCCAGACAGTACCGACAGAACGAAGATGACTGAAGTCCACGTGAGACTCTGTACTTTGAAGCCCAGCTTAAATGTCACTTATTGTTACTGAGGCAAATCACATCTAATCACATGTGGTCTAAAAAAGAAAATTGTATGTTATGGATATTTTTATAGGAAAAGAAAGCCCTTCGTGGGAGTGAGGTGGGGGGAAATCCTTTCTTCTCTTTTACACACCATTTCTCATTTATTTGAAGCTTCTTTCTCTATGGATCATTATTATGCTGACCATTGAGAAAGGACCTCAAGGCAGCTTGTCTCATACAAGCATTTTGCATTTTAAAGTGCTCTGACATTTCATGGGTATGAATTAAGCTAATAAATCCCCTGCATCTAAAGAAAAACAAACCACTGAGGATTTTTCTGGAATTAATACTGCCTGAGATTCTAACCTAGGCATTATGAAACTGGGCATCCTCATTGACTTTATATGTTATTTCTTGTTATGATGGTGGTGGTGATGGTAGTGATGGTAGTTAGGAGTTAGGTAAGTGGGAAGATGCAAAGATAAGGCAGTTGGAATAGAATTTTGTTTGTTTGTTTTTTGTAGAGAGTGAGTTTGGAGGGTGACCTGTAATTCATCAGAATAGGAAATTCTGGCTGTGGAAACTCCTTCCCCTAATTTAAATCGGTAACTTCTCCATGATTGTACACCATTAATGCATAATATTGCATTAAGAGCTCAGATATATATAGGGTGTCCCAAAAGGGTTTTAATCATTTTAAAATCAATTAAATACCTGCACTAAGACTTTTTGGACACTATATCCAAATAGTGTTACAATCCCTAAAATATTACATAAGAGCTGTTGTGGTTCAGACATGGCTCCTTTTGGGGTGTTTTGGCAAAGATATTGAAGGACTTTGCCATTTCTTTCTCCAGCTCATTTTACAGATGAAGAAACAGAGGCAAACAGGGAGTGACTTGCCCAGGGTCACTCAGTTAGTAAATGTCTGAGGCCAGACTTAAAAGTGGGTCCTTCCAACTCCAGATCTGGCATTCTATCCACAGCATCACCTAACTGCCCGTGCTAACCTGGTATCATTATGAATACTCTTCTATTAAAAAAAAAATACCCTCCTACAAAGCTGCCATGGCAACTATTCCTATTAACACGTATAGCACACTAATATTTGCAAATGACTTCATGGCAGTAATTAAGTCATAGTTCTCTAAAGTCAATATTGTTTCATTTGACAGAAAATGCTCCCTTCAAAAAGTCATTTCTAATATGTAGTCTGCCAAGGCTTTAAGTCTTACGGTTAATTCTTTGATGTGTGCATGTAAGAATAGATTGTGGTCATTCATTCATTTTTCTCTTTGGATCTTGAAATGGTTATTCAAGTTCCCTAATATTGTAGACAGATTACTATCCAAACTCTTTTGTCAGTCAGTAACACATATTCAATGTCTGCTAGGTGCCAGACCCTGTGTTAAATGCTGGGAATAAAAGGAAGGAAAAGGACAATCCCTATGTTCAAAGAATCCAGTCCAACTATTATCTCGATAAATGAAAAGAATTCTCCTTAAGCCTTTAATTTTGCCCCAAAATATTGCCTCTGGCTTTTCATTAATATGAGTGGCTAAAAAAGACAGAGAAAAAATGGAGAATATTTTATGGGTAGTTCTCATCCATTTTGTTCATTTTTAGATCTTTATATTTGTAACCGGGCAACATATGGTTGTCAAAGAATGGATGTACAGATAGATATGTATGTTTTAGATAGTTATAGGGACTGCATTCAAAAACTGACTCATAAAAGGATCTCCCACATGAGAAAAAATAGTGCTGGTCACCTTCTTTGCAAAATAAAGACTTAGAGAATGATCTAGAGCAGTGATTCCTAAACTTTTTGGGGCTACTGTCCCCTTTCCAGAAAAAATATTACTTAGCCCCCTGGAAATTAATTTTTTTAAATTTTAATAGCAATTAATAGGAAAGATAAATGCCCCTGTGGCCATCACCGCCTCCCTGGATCACTGCAGCACCCACCAGGGGGCGGTGGCGCCCACCTTGGGAATCACTGCTCTAGAGGACTGAGGTTATTAGGACATCACATGGGCCTTACAACCAGTAGATGGCCGACCTGGAACTTGAGTTCGTGTCATTCTGACACTGAGACCAGCTCTATCATCTTCTACAACACAGCTGCTTGTGTGGTTCAACAAGGCAAAATAGGACCCTAGTTCAGTGTGCTCTCTGAACTGTCGAGGTGGATTTCTGTAGTTTCATGTGGAAAGAACACTTGAAATAAACATCATTTCCATGTGCAAATCAGATAATCGCTCACACAGCTACCTACCAATTAGTCATTCATTGAAATCGACATCTAATTTGGGATGAAAAAAAAAAAAGAATCAGTTCCAAATGAGGACAGTTTTAAAATCTGACTCAAAATTTATATCTAGTTGAGTAAGGAGACAGCAGCAAATATTCCCAAGCCAATGCTTTCTTGTTCAGGTGATTTTGATGTTGACAAATGACATAATGAAATGAAAAAAACATACATGTGCATAATACACATACCCTAAATATGTGTATGTGTCCATGTATGCACACATGTCTGAGTGCCTTGCATATAAACCTATATATCTAGTATGTGTGGATTTGTCCTGCTACTGGCAGACTTAGAGAATTGCCTCAGGCACAGAGAAATGCAACTTGAACCAGGGTCTTACTAACTACAAGTCTACTTCTCTCTCCATTGTATTATCATCACATCTTAACTCCCTCCTCCCTCTCTAATTGTTTACCTTATGTCTTATTTCCTCCTCTTCCTCTCCATCTGTCTCTTATCTTCTTATCTCTCTCTGTCTGCCTGTTTATCTCTCTCTTCATCCTTTCCTACCTCCCCCTTCTGTCATCTGGGCTCAACTCCTCTCCTCTTCACTCCATAGGCAGGAAGGTGGCACAGTGGATAGAAAGCCAGGTCTAGAAATGGGTGGTTCTGGGTTTCAATCTGGTATCAGACACTTCCTAGCTGTCGACCCCAATTTTCCAGCTCTTATCACTCTTCTACTTTGGAACCAATACTTGGTTTTGATTCTAAGATAGAAGGAAAGGGTTTAAAAAATACATGTATATAGTAATTAGCATCACTTCCACATGAGGGCCAGCTACATCACTAGGTGATGGTTCTAGAAGTACCCCTACAGGATCAAAAGGTGTGGTTCTTTAATGCTCTCAGCTCAAATTCTCATTCATGTATATTCCTCTGTTCCTAGTCAGTGATTATTATCCCAGTCCATTTAACTAATTAACACCAATTAACTTTTTAGAGGAGTTTTCATTTGGAAGAGATTGCAAAAACAGAAATACACATATTTCCACCCAACACTTGAGGACACTCTCTCCCTTATATCAATTCAGTTCCTTGAGAATACGAGCCAAGGCTTAAACCAGTTTCTGCATAGTGTTTATACCGCTAAGGTTGCTTCCAACTACAGCATGGATGATAGATAAATGAGTCGACATCTCTGCTCCTGCTTGGTCAGGTCCAGAAAGTCTTCCCACAGACCTTTTTACTGGCTTGCTGCCCATAAAGCTTGAAATGAGGTCTCTTCCACACCTTCTATTGGCTCATTGTTCCAATCTTTCAGAATTCACCAAGTCAAAACCATTTCCTGACTACATAAAGTAACAAAGACTCTATAGAATAGTCACCAAAACAAGAGCATGGCTTGTTCTCTCATTCATTTGGTGGCCTCGGTGGGAAGATCAAATATTGAGGTTTCTCTCTCCATCAAGGGCATAGTATTTGCCTTCTCCAGCTCCAGCCATGATGGGAAGAACCAGAAACTCAAGACTGGTCCCTGCTGACCAGAGCCTCTTAAATGCATCCCAAAGACAAGAAGTCAGTTTACTCATCTAGTGGTTGTCAGATTAGAACCAGCTACAGAATGTCTGTAGATGCTCCAATTTGGTGTAGTACAAAGGCTTCTGGGTTGGAAGTCAGAAAGATTTGGTTTCTGATCTCCCACAGGATTCTTCCTAATAGCGTAAACAACCTATCTAACCCTATTTTGCCCTTTTTAAAGAAAAGGACAATTATTCCAGCATCCCTGCCTCAGAGGATTTTTGTGAAGCATCCATTTATTAATGAATATAAAACTTTGCACTTAAAATAGTAGAAATATCCATTAGGATTATTCCTGAACCTAAGGGAATCTGCAACCTGATCATGCTAGTCCTGCAAATCTGCTATTTCTGGGAGGTGAAGTTACAACTCTTCAAGACTGAAGGGGGATGAAGGAACCTTTTCAGGATATATCAGAAACCTTGAGACTTCCCACTTAGGAAATAAAACTGTTTGCTCTACAAGTGCATTGAGGAAGAAGACTTGGCAGGTGTATAGAGCTGGCACTAGGGGAAATGCTCAGTTCCCCCTCTTCCCAGTGCCCAAAGACATATTTTGCAAGCCTCATCCCTCTGTCAGGCAGCCCAAAACCAGCACTTTCTCTCTCAGCTCTCTCAGTTAATGTAGGGGTTCACAGAAAACTTGAATTTGCCCTGTGGGCACTGGAGCTCCTTAAAGGTTCACCAACACTGCCCCACAGCCATGTCTCTATTACTGCAATCAATGAATCCTTCGGAGTGGTCACATTATTGAAATTCACACTCTATTTCCACTGGACTGGAACCAATAACCAAACTTTACATAATTATAACTTTGGATAGTGTAAATTTGAATATCTGTGAATGCTTTGGATGATAAATTATTCCAACTAGATTACTTATTTGCTGTAATCAGGAAATAGCTAAAAATCCTAAAAGAGACCTCAGGAGTCATTCAAGGAAATTTGTTTTTTAAATAGCTGAGGATCTCTATCAATCAGAATGATCTGTCATTAAGGAAGGTGACCGGAAACTGAGTCACACACATGTATGTTTAAACACACATCTACACACATGTGTGCACGGATGTGCAGTAGGGGGGGGAAACTGGATGTGCAAAGGACACGGGTTCATCTCTTTCAGTCCATATTTATTAAACACATTCTATGTACCAAAGGCACTACGGACTAGGGTTTTAGAGACTGATATTAAGCAGTCTCTACTCTTGAAGCATTTCTATTATATCAGAGAAGACAACATATATAATAAATAAATGTATACAAAATACAACAAATGAGATAATATTTGTAAAGTATTTAGGGAAGGCAAGGGAAAGAGCTTCACAAGATGTCTGCCATATAACGGATGCTGTATAAATGCTAGCTATTATCACTTTAATATGATTATTATATTTATTGTAATAATTTTAATTTTTCCCATGATTCCATGATTTATGTTTTCTCCTTCCCCTTATTCTTCTCCCCTCCAAGAGTAGACACGCAAATCCACTGGTTTATACATACACACACATATAATTTTTTTAAATATATGACAAATTTGTTTAGGGGGGGCAGGAATGCATTAGCTCTGCTACTCGTTTCTTAGACAATTCTGGATAGATCATTTCCCCTCTCTGGTTACCAATTTCATTCAATATTCATCATGAGTTTATTATATATCCAAGGCATTAAAAGCAGCATGGGAAATTGGTTGGAGTAGTAGATTTACTCTGGAAAATCTAGACTCAAATTTCTCCCCTGACTTGGTAACTATTTGAGTCTCATTTTCCCCTTTTTGAAAAGTTGGGAATCAAAGACCATAAGTTTAGAGTTAGAGAAAATTTTAGAAGCCATCTCATCTAACAGCCATATAAACCCTCCACAAGCTAAAAATATAATAGCACCTACCTCTCTGGACTGTTCTTAGTATCAGATGAGATACTGCATCTAAACTGTTTTGCAAACCTAAAATGATATAAATGCCAATTGTTGGTTCTAGTTATGTTAGGCTAGCCATGGAACCTGAGGCAAATAAGAATCAATCTCTGCTCCTCCCCTGCTTACATTCTCCTGGATTTGAGGAAGGGAGGGTGAGAGAAAAAACAACAACAAAAAGCAACGCAGTATTGATACTACCATTTTAAATCTGATATATATATATATATATATATATATATATATATATACACACACACACACACACACACACACACACACACACATATATGTTTTAAAGGCTGTATGTAATGGAGATTCACAGTTTCATATGTGCTCCTCTTTTTTCTGTTCTTTGAATGTGGAAATGTTCATGTTTGTTAATTCTTTTCAAGTTCATAGTAACAAAAAAGAAAATTTTAAAATAAATAAATAAATATAAAATATAAAAAGAGGAGGCTACACTAGATCTCAAATTTCCCTTCCTGCTAGAAATCCTATAATCCTAGAAGAAGAAGAAAAAAGATGAAGACATTCTAATGTCACATCCTTAAAATGATTGAAACTTTACAAAAGTGCCATATAAATGAAACTCTGCTTGAAAATGATGCTTAAATGATTGAAACTTTGCTTAAAAGTACTATATAAATGGGAACTGTTGCTGCTATCATTATCATTATCAAAATACCCAGGGAAATCAATCCATAATAGAAAAGGTACCATTTCGTAATGTTTAATTTGAAAATAGTACAAAGGACTAAATAACCAAAATATGACTGAACACATCAATTTTGAGATGAATAGCTATGTTGAAGAAGTTTATGTAATGTATAAAGGGGAAAAAAAGGATAAGGAAGAATGGTTTTCTTGACAGTGACTCTGAAAGACAAAGAACCCTCATACAATTTTTTTTCCACAGGAAATAATGTGAATTCATTGTTTTCTAGTTTCTATTGCTCATGGTGAGACGAGCGGTTTGGATCTGACTGTGAACTGATTCATAGCATTGCTTTGGCCTCCTTTTGTTGCGTTTTCTTTTTTTTTCCTATTAAAGGGTCTGAGCTGGTCTGAGATGAGTGTCCCATGAAAATATTCATGAATATAAATTTCCATTTTCTCTTCAGTGGAATATATGAATATAATAATTAATACAGTGCAATTGTGGGATTTCATGCGCCGAGGGAGATTATAAAGAGAGGAAATGGGAAAGTAGCATCTCTCCTGGGCTCTTCCTTAGATAGCAATAGAGAACAGACAGGAGGCTGACAATATGTCCATAATGCAAGAGGTTTGTAGCTGAAAAAGTTGTCACTCATTATCAAGTGAGTGAAAGAGTTAAGTGAAAACTAGAGGACAAAATATTTGTGGACTGTGCACCAACTTTCTTTTGCCACTGATACAGTGGGGAAACCTGAATGGGGAGTTTAAAGGAAAAATAAGAGATAAGTATAAGAGTTTTGTCCTTGAAGGGAAATGAAGTGCCATCTAACTCACTTCCAGTTTTCCATTTTACAGATGGGGACATGGAGGCATAGAGATACTGACTGACTTGCCCAAGTCATAGGGAGTAACATCCTCTCAGCTATCCTGATTTCTAGTCCAGTGTTCTTTCAATTGCAGCAACCATTGATCCAGTCTCATTTTGAGAAGAATTAAGACTTATATTTAACCCTCCCCTCTCCCACTACAATATAGCACTACTTTCCAAATTAATAGCCATTTAGTAGAACTCTGTTGAATTATAATGACTAATCTTCCAGGAGAACAGATTAATACAAAAAATAACAACTCACTTTCCCCTGGATTAAAGAAGTAGGAAACAACAGATGTAGAATTTGACACAGTTTAGATACTCTTAGACATGGATGTTGTTATTCCGTAGGTTGTTCTTGTTTATCTGTATGTTGTTGTGGTTTGTTACCAGAGAGCATTGCATAGCATTTAGAAGGTGGGTACCAGGAAATCAATGAAATATAAAAACCAAAAACATCTATAAATAATTATATATAATCTACAATAAATTAATACTCATGAGAGGAGATAAAATTGACTACAATTCAAGAATTTGTCATCGAATCCTCTTTTTTTATTTTGCTAATGGGCCACCTTTGTATACTATGTCTTGAGTTCTCGTTTGCTATAATTTTTTAAAGTACTCAGAGCTGATAGTGTTTTAGGATTGAGATAATTTGATGCAATACTTTCTTCCAGTACAAATTTATAGGAAAAGGAATTATTTCATTGTCATTATATTACTAATGGTTATATTTTTTAAAGTACATGTTGATTAATCAGAGAATATATAACTGGAAAGAAGATGGGCCAATCATGTAGTGAGAATAAGATGTAATTGATACTGTAAAATACATTTCTGACCATATTACCTTTCTGCTTAAGGACTGTCAATAACTCCCTATTTCCTCCAAGATAAAAACAAACTCATCTGCTCGACAAGGAAAACACTTCAAATCCTGGTTCATCCACATTCTAGACAGAGTAGTATATTTTCCATTCTCCATATAAGTCTCCATGTGTTTGCCCAGAATATGTCCCATTCCTGCCATTTTCTTCCTCCTCACCTCCTTCTTAATAATTCCTAACTATCCTCCTGGTTCTATTTAATTGCTTCCTTCTACAGGAGTCTTTCCCTGATTCCCTTGGTTGTCAGTGGTTCCTGTCCCTCATATTACTTTATATTCAGAATCATAGAATAATGGATGTAAATCTGGAGGGTATTTCTGGCCATTTGGTCCAATTCCCTCACATAGATGTAAGTATGTGTATGTGTATTTTTATATGTTCATTTATTTCAGGCATGTTTGGCTGACCCCATTTTGGGTTTTCTTGGCAAAGTTTGCTAGAGTAGTTTGCCATTTCCTTCTCCACATCATTTTTCAGATGAAGAAACTGAGACAAACAAGATTAAGTGGCTTATGCAGGGTCGCATAGCTAATAAGTGGCTGAGGATGGATTTCAACTCACAAAGATAAGTCTTCCAAATTCCTGGTTCAGCAGTCTATCAACTCTGCCATATACCTCATTGTAGTAACTTACCTTCTACAAGATTAGTATGGTTTGTAAATTTTGAAGCAACGTACAAATGATTTTCACTAGTAACAATAATAATTTTAAGGTTAAATTTTTCTTCACTTATATTCCCCAACAGCAGAGTGAAAGTCTCTTAAGAGCAAGAACTCTTTTCTTTTTGTTTTTTGCTCATTTTTCCCATCAAATTATAACCCTCTTAAATTTCAATACTTCCTTGATGCTATTCTGTTTGTTTTCTGAGTTTTTACTAGTTTCATTTCTTGGAGGATGATGTGATGGTCTGAGGACTGAGAGCTCTGAGAGTCTCCTCCCCATGCTGATTCAATTGTTCCTTGAGATGCTGATACCTTAAAGACTTGCCTCAGTGAGCATAGGGTTTTGTTCTCACTCTAAACTTGAACAGGTCAGGGGCTGATCAAATTCTAACCCCAGACTTAGGCACAATTTTTTGGTCTCACTGTGTACTTGATCTAATCAGGCACACCCTTGATTGCTCTGTCCTAGAGCTCTGCCCTTAGCTTTAGGGGAAAAGATACAGACACTTCCCCCACCCTTAGTACTATCAGCCAGCCCAAATTGTGAACTATGTCCTCATCCCAAGCCCAGCCTGTGATTCCTGGCTTCACTCTGGGCCCACATGAATCAGCCCACTTCAGCCTGGACTGTCCTGGCCTGGGACTCTAGACTTCTCCATAGGCTTGAAATTTCAAGGCATGTGGATTGGCTTGTATCACTATTTACCCAAGCAGGATTTCAGGATCTGAATGTTGGTTTGGGATTAGGTGCTGAACCTGTGACAGCAGATGTGGGGTGGGGATGTGTGGCTTGCTTTTGGCTTGCTCTTCCCTTCTTGCTACAGCTTCTTGCTAACTATGCCATCCTCTCACACCCATGATCCAGATATTCTCTGCCTACTTTTTGGGTTTTTCTTTTCTTGAAATTATTTCATTGTCTCCTTGTTGGTTCTTTTACTCCTGTATTCGTTTTGTGGTGATATTTTAATCTTGGTTGGAGAAGGTTCTCATGATGACACAGAGCTGCTCTGGTTTACTGTGCCATCTTGGCTCCGCCAAGGTTTTATTTTCAACTCTTTTCCTTTTGAAACCCAAGCAACAATCACTTTTCCTACCTCCCAGTAGGTTCTTAATAAATGCTTGTTAGAATGGACTGTATTGGACATCAGTGGAAAAGCAGACTCCTGAAGTAAAAGCATCAAAGCCATTCTTTTTTAATATAAAAATATACTTTTCTCCTTTGTATTTGGTATCATTCCTTTAGTAAAAGTCTAGTAGCAACAAGTCCCATGTCTATCTCAAGAGAAAAAACCCTCAAATTTTGTCTTTTTATTAAGTAATGAAATACGCCCTATCATTTCCCACCCATCCCCTACTCCTAACATGCCTTCGAGCAAGTCTAGGAATGCTTTCTCATGTGGTTTCTGAAAGCTCACCAATCTCTGTATTAAAGTGGATGGTAGGATTTGAAGTAAGGCCAGGAAAGAGTAGTAACATTCCTGTCCTTTCTTGGTCAAATGACCATTCCCCAAGGTGTTTTGGGCCAAGATTTTGTAAGGGCATGCATGCACTCATTTCCTGTCTCTAGAGTCAGAGTTAGGATGACTTTGAAGTATATACAAACTTTGTTGGGAAAAGAGTACACCTTCAAAAATCCTTTGATCAAATGAAAAAGGAGAAATATCTATAATATTTTTCTCATTTGAATCTTCACACTGAATAAAGCAACCTATCAGGTGTGAGAATGGAGAGATACAATTTGGGCAGTGAAAGAGCCTCACATAGATCATTTGGGGTACTTGGGGGTGGTGGTTGTAACTGTAATTTTGTTATGCAGAAAGCTATTAGAATGTTGTCTGCAACCCAAAGTTGCTAGAGGGATCTAAGGGATTGAATATGTTATCCAAAGTCAATCAGCCAGTATGTATGAGAAGTAGGACTTGATTCCAAGACCAAATTTCATCCATTATGTATTCTTTGAGAAAATGATGGCTTAGAACATGAATAATGGATTTACAGATTCTATTTTTTTCTCAAGCATTTCAAATATTGTCATGTATTATTTATGGAATATTTTGAAATTTACAAAGTTTTCATATGCCATTTTTGAAATGGAAAATTATACCTCAGATGTGTGCCCATGGTCACACATCTACCTGTTCTTAGACCTGGAGATTCTAACTTAGGTCTTACAATTCAATTGAGTTCAGTTCAACAAGCATAGTCATTGGAGATAAGGGGAGGGAGGAATGCCATTAATTAGAGTGATTGGTAAAGGTCCATTGTAGGACCTAGCATTTGAAGGAAACCAAAATTACAAGAAGGAGACATATGGGGGGAAGACATTCTAGACACTTGGCAACCTGGGGCAAAGCTGTGGCAATCAGAAATATCATATCACATATGAAGAATATGAGCTGGTTAGCCTAGTTAGAGATAAAATCTAGATGCTAAGAATGAATACTATCAAAATTATATACTAGTGACTTCCAAGATACTTTGGAACTCTGTATCTGTATTAAGACAAAACCCATGTACTTTGTCCCTTCCTGAATAGTAAGGGAAGCATTACTTCTCTCTAAAAGAGTTATTGAGATTTATATATTTCACGCTTGTCAACCTCTGGTAAGATTTAAGACATGCTTTGTATAAAATTCCAGACAGAGTTATTTCAGCCTAACCTTCTGGCTTTCATCTGTTGGAGGGTGGAGCCCTTTCCAGAAAGGAGATACTCCCTGATCATAAATTACTTGTTTCCCCCCTACTTCAGAAACCATAATGGCTTCCCATTGAAAGGAATATATAACAACTCCTAAAGAACAATAATGGAAAAGACGTTAGATTTTTTTAGATCAAAAGTTTTATAAGCATAGTGCCTTTAACGTGTGAAATTCAATCATAGAATCATAAACTCAAAGCTGGAAAAGATCTTAGAAGTCACCTAGCCTATACCCCCCTTTTTATAGATGAGGAAACTGAGGCTGAGGGAAGTTGAATGAATATGACTGACTTCAGCCCTAACACTCTACCTACTACATCACTTTGCTGCCCCTTTGCACACCTTAAAGTGATAAATTATTCAAAGTTATGGTTAAATATACATAAGTAGCATTATGATGTTATATATAACATATATTATTACGTTAGCTCATACAACATAATCTCAAGGCCCTTCATCATTATGGCTGACCATCCATAGATACTCTCCAGGTTAGAAGTATCCTTCCTAAAAATGGGGTGCTGAGAACTGAATTATGGTCTTTTCAAAATTGTATGATTTCTAGGTGAATAAACCCAGGCCTACATTCTCACAGTACAGGAATAAGTTGGATGATTACACATTTCTGTTACTGTCCTGACACCTGCAATCTCTCGTCTTCAATATCCTTGATGACTCTGGGTTGGGCTGCGTAACTGTCTCTCTAAATGACTTTGATAGAAAATAAGGATTCTGGGTTTGTCAGGAATAATTTATTCCTGCATTAGGGGAAAATAGTAACTTATTACCACCCAGATTTCATGAAGGTTTCCTTTCGAATATTCTTACATCCCAATTGAGTCAAGAGGATGTTAATTAGTGTGCAGATTTTTTTAATTGTCTATAATAGGAAGCTAATTAGTGTTTTGCTTAAAGAATGAATTTAAGAAAATGTGATTTGAACAGGGTAGGGTTGTTGATAGTGTTGATGCAAAAAGCAGAGGCTTCTGATTGAGAATGTAATACTTTCTGATTGTTAAATAATAGGCTACAGTTCTGGAAACAAAAATTAGATAGGAGGGGCAGGAGGGAATAATTGTCAGTTTTAATACATAGGACCTTTGACCCAGGTGCCTGGGAACATTTATGCAAGGATTAACTTATTAATTCCTTTTGGAATTAATTAGTCGTTATTCTAGAGCTGTGTCCCCCTTATTTTATGTGTTACTTTCTTAGATAATTAATTGTATACTATTTTGTTTTATAATACAGGGACTATATCTTTTATCTAGCCTATTGGATTATGAAATAAAAAGTATTACTCAACATTTTGTTTGCCTTGGTGCTTACTGAGAAATTTTACATATGTTAGCAATGTCTGGTATATAGTAAGAACTTAACATATGTTTTTTCCATCACCATCATTCACCCATCCATTCAACAAAAATGTAAAATGAGCAATTAGAGTAGGTGCTATGAGGCAAAAGAAAACTCAGACATGGTCCTTTGCCACACAATTCTTAATTTTCTTAGAGATATGTCACACACAGGAAATGATAAAACCATGAATCCATTCAACAGACATTTATTAATGATTCATTAAGTTTCTGGCACTATGACAGGAATCAAGAGGGGCAAAACCAACATGTAAAATAGTTTGTCCTCAAAAACCTTACAATTCTTTTGGGAATTCATTCTTCTAGAGTGAGTTATTGACAATGATGTACTCTTCTGCTGCCCACCAGCCCATTACCCTCATACCATTGCTCAAGGTTCTCAGGAGATACAAGATCCCATCATGCATATTTTTTAAATTAAGAAAAACAAGATCTTGCTTTCAATGCTGTCTTCTAAGGCATTTCTCATATATATATATAGTATATATTATATATATATAAGAAGACCTTTTAATAATGTTCCCTGATAAACATAAGTACAAAGTTACCTGTACTGACCCATCTTTTGATAATCAATTTGAAGCAATGGGCCAAGGATGCTTGCCCAAGGTTTTTGACCACCAAAGAAAGTCACTTGGGATGGATGGGAGCAAAGTTCTGAATATGCAATTTCTTTAGGTCCTCCTTCTTAGTGAAATCATGGATTTTGAATCAGAAGGGCCATCAGAGATCACTAGCTCAACCCATTTATCTTAAAGAGGAAGATTCGGAGATTCAGAGACTTGTAGAAATCCTTCCCCATTGTCCCCCAGCTAGTCTCAGAGGCAGGATTTTAACCCAAGTCTTCTGGACACAAAGTCCACAATTCTAACCATTTAAACCACATCCTTCACCTGGTGCAGACTGATGATTCACAGGTAGCTTAAATTCAAAAGTGAGTTGTCTAGGCAACAAGACTTGCTCATGATCTCTTTGTTAGAATGTATAAGAAGCAGGACTTTGCAACTTTCAGATTGGCTCTTGATCCACGGTAACATTTTACCTCTTTCATCATGATATTAGTCTCTGCTTATTCTTCCTCCTCTAATAGCTTCTTGAGAAAAGGGTCTTCCCTTTTTTATTTCTTTTGTAAACCCCTAGTAAATGCTTCTCACAAACTGGGAACTCAGTAAAAGTTGCCAGTTGACAGACTCAGAAGGCAAATATTTCCATTTTATACTTAGCGGAATTGAAATATGAGCCAGGACTTCAGTTTGCATCATCCATATTACAACTTAAAATAATCATAAACTCTAGAAGAAAAGCATCATTCTATCACAGAGTAAGCATAAGATAGGAAAATTGGACTGAGGTGAGGGACTAAACAATTGGACAAAGGTCATACCTTTCATGGTGGTGGGACTGGGAATTGCAAATAGGACCTTTCAAGACACCACCCATACTTGATCCTATAATGACCTGAGGTGCTTAGTCATTAGTGTTTACATGTTTGTGCCTCCATTAGCTTTGCAGATTCCAAGCTTCACTAGGAACTTCTTATTCAAATATTCTTATGAATAACAGAGCCATATGGTCCATCTTCTTCCCCGGCTCCTAGAAACTTAAAAATCCACATACCTTACTGAGAGATAGGAAAGAAATTGGGGCATCCGTTGCCATGAAGAAAACCTCTCAGAAATCTACATAATCATAATTTCTAGAAGAAATTTTGATGGTATACTATCAATTGATACCAGCTCTTGGCACATAATTCTTATAAAAGATATATAGATGGCTTTTTTTGATTACTTTGGTCAGTATTCATCCTGTTTTTGGGGTATTTTTTTATGACTCATACTAACACTGATAACATTTTATGAGCTAAAGAAAATTTAGGAAAAATATCCAATGAACCTTTCTGAGCCTCTATTTCTCTTATGAAAAATGATGGCACCGGATCATTAGTGCCTTTTCCAATATACTACACACACACACACACACACACACACACACACACACACACACACACATCCATATCAATGGGTAAAAATGAATTGAATCCTTGGAACACTTTAGACAGAAATTTCCCTATAGCATACTTTCATGTAATTGAAATATAGCAGGATGTCTAAACCCACAACAACAATAAAAATAATAATAACCCAAGCATCCTTGGCCTCAAGGATCAAAAAAATATACATATACATATATATATATATATATATATATATATATATATAGAGAGA
>NC_058132.1:674724934-674744540 GCF_016433145.1 Gracilinanus agilis
TATATATATAGAGAGAGAGAGAGAGAGAGAGAGAGAGAGAGAGAGAGAGAGAGAGAGAAAGAGACTTAGAAACTCCTAGTTTTTTCTAGATTTTAATGGAAAATTCCTACAAACTATTCTCAGAAAGGTAACTGCCTAGGGGATAGATACAGGAGGAGCTAGATACTGAAGTGGGATGGAGTGTTAGTTCCTTTTTTGGTGAGAATATTAAGGGATGAGGAAAATTTTAATACAAAATAACTTAGCAATTATGAATGTTATGCCTCTTTAGTGTGACATATGCATGCATATATTCTTGTTTTGTTAAATTGAATATTTCTCTAAAGCATACAGTGAAAAGACATAGTAGGTGTGGGTAAGATAAATGTATTTTAAACAAGAGAACAAAGAAAAGTGAATGAATGAATGATCTGAGTGCTATAAGACCCTATGCTGTTGTCCAAGAAGAATGAACAAATTTTCATGTTCTAAGAGATTCTGACAAGTAGCATTGCATCATGGAAAGAATTAGCTTTGAAGTCAGGAAAACCAGCCTTTCAAACCAGCTGGATGACCCTACGTAAGTCACTTAATTTCTCAGTTCTCCAGACTACTCTCTAAATTTGAAATTCCTATAAAAATGTAATATTTTCAATGGTAGAGATGATTTCCACATATAGCTTCCATATAATTAAATCACAGTTCCAGATCTGCACCTCACTCCCCCAAAAATACATAACAAATGCCTTAGAGATAATTTAGTTCAACTTTTTCATTTCAATGATGAAGATACTGAGACCTAAATAGAGTAATTCAACCCAAGGTCACAGAGATTATTGAATGCTTTACCCTGAATCTGAACTCAGATCCCCTGACTCCAGAGTTATTTTTACTGTGGCCCCTTTTTATTTTGTTTTCCTCTATTCTTCCCTATATTTCCTCCTGAGCTCCTTGAAGGCATGGGCTATTTTTTAATATTTGTGTACCAAATACTTGATATATAGAAATTGTTAAATGCCTTGCTGGTTGATGGATGGAGCATTGTAAGGTAGGTAGCAGGGCCATATGCAGTGGCCAGGATTTTTTCTTTCTCTCCCACCAATATCAGAGAAAAAGAATGTCCCAGGTATACTCTTTTTATGCACTACTTTGAGGTGAGATGGGGCACTGGAGTGTCTTTCTAAGGTCATTAAAACTTTAGTTCCATCAAACATTTGCTCCACATAGGGAAGTGTGGAAATAGATCTCCATTGTTTCTGATTGCTGGTGGCTGTGTTCTCTATCCACTGTTGAGATAAGTTTCTTTTTCTGCAAACTGTTAAGATACTATATCAAAAGTGGGCTTTAAGTAGCAAACAGATAATCCAGAGAATAAAACACATGCACCCTCACTGAGTACAAGACAATATTTCAATCAGTGATATTCTTGGAAGGAAGCCTGTTAAAAAATTCAGTTCAAAGAATCTGAAAACGGAAGCAGAAGAGATAGGAAGCCCTTAGAAATGGAAACTTCAGCATTTAGTATTGCTCAACTGTTACCTGTTATAGAATTAAGAGGAATATATGAAACTGTTTTAAGACAAAAAAAAAAAAAACACCATAGATCTTGAATGGGTAGAAGGGACTATGCATGCATAAAGCATCAGAGTTTTCTTTTATAGGGAATTACTAGTGTATAGCCTCTATCTATCAGAGAAGATTAAGACCATAGTGATTTAGGAAGTAGATTTTAGAAAATTCCCTGAGGCACTTTAGAAATTAAGCAAGTTGATCAGTGTCACATAAATAGTGAGTGACAGAATTTGAATGCAAGGCTTATGGATTCTAAGGCTAACATGTGACTGAAGTATGGATGCCAGAAAAAGGGAAGAAGGAAGGAAGGAAGGAAGAAGAAGAAAAAAGAAAGAAAGAAAAAGATCTTGATATCTATATTAATGTATATCTACATTATATAATATAATGTCTATATTAATGAGTGTACACACGTATTGACATGAAATATCAGAAAATGGAGCAAATGAAGCAGCCAACATCTCTGGATAAAGAATGGAAGTTCCTTACTCTCCCAGTATTTCTTCCATCCTCTCTTGGCTTCTGTGAGCTTCTTTCCCATCCCTCTTCAGCTAAAACCTATACTTAATTTTCCCATAAAACAAGACTAAACCAAATATACCTACCATGTTCTAGCCAGCTCTTTCCCTTCACTACCAACCTCATAGAAAGAATGAGTATTGTTTGTTGCCTCTACTTCCTCATTTCCCATTCACTCTTAAACACTTTATAATCTCACTTTATGTACCTACCACTTTGTTTTTAATGTTGTTGATCAGTGGATTAGTCTTTTCTGTCTCCTGATTCCATGGCAGAGATATTGGAGTAGTTTGCCATTTCAGTTTCCAGTGGATTAAGGCAAACGGAAGTTAAATGACTTGTCCAAGATCACCCACCTAGCAACTATTCTGTCCATACCTGTCCTAAGCCTCCAGACCACCTTTTATTATTACACCATTAAATAGAAAACATTTATTAAGTATCTCCTATATGCCAGATGCTGTGCTAAGTGTAGGGAATACACATATAAAGAAATAATCACCTCCTTCAAATATTTACATTTTGTCATAAAAATGTTACTCTAATGACTATAGACCACTAAATCTGCTGGTCTTTTTCTCCCCCCTTTGTTCCCTTTTTCTTATATTTGAAATGTTGGCCTCTCCCTCCCTTCATAAACTTTATCACCTCTCCTTCCTGAAAATGCATTCTTCTTTCTGTGCTTCTCTCCCTTTGGCTGGACTCACTTCTTCTTCCTACTCTTTAAATGCAAATGTACCCCAACTTTCTGTCCTAGGCCATCTTGTCTTTTAATTCCATATCCTCCATTTGTGATTCCATTTAACTTCAAAAATTGCCCTCAATCCACTTGGTTAACCCAAGATAGTACCTCAGAATCAATATGTGTGCAAGTGAACTCATTTTTTCCTACATCAGTTTTATACTTGAAATTAAAATATTCTAGCAAATAAACCACCACACTTGGCATCAGGAAAAGACCTATGATTAAATATGTGGCCCTAGAAAAAATGCTTAATGTTTCTGACTCTAATTTCCTCATGTATAAAATGAAAGGGTTGAACTTCTTTTCTGTCAAATTTTCATCTCTATTTTGAAGTGATCAATCTCATTCCCTTTTTGCAGATACTCAACTTTGGATATATTCTCCATTACATGTTCTAAATTTTCTTTTCCTAATGCGTGTCTTCATTGATTATCAGGAAATAATATTTCTGAGATAACTGTCCTCTAAATATCGTTTTTAAAAAATTGTATTTCTCTTCCAACCCAATCTGGAAATTCTTGCTATCATTCCATGATCTCCAGAATTCTCTTTCCCTCAACACTTTTTGTGCCTATATCTTGGCTATGTTTTGCCTATATCTTTACGATAATTGCATATTGTCTTACAGTCTTTTTTCTGAATTTTTACTCATTTTTGTTTCTCATTTTATGGTTTTCTCAGTTGATATATTTTGTTAAAAGTTAAGCTTAATCCATCTCTTCCTCTCTTAGATTTTTGTCTTTTGGTTATTTCTTATATTCCTAATAGTGTGTCCTTGGCTTCTTTCCAGAATCTTTGGTCTTTCCCACCATTCTGTGTTGCACTGATTCCCCAAAGGTATCAGCAGTTTCCTCACTTTGGGGATTATGGAAATCATACTGGTTCTCTGTCTGGTCTAAATTGCATAAAGGAAGAATCTACTTCATCTTGTGTCTGATCCCCCTTCTCCATAGACATTAAAACTCTTTCTACTCTATCTGGCTCGTTCTGGCTTTTCCTGCCCATAGTCAAACTCCATTTCTATCAGGTCAGGGTACCAAAACAATGTCTTCTACCATTTGTGGGATTTATGGAGATTCAGAATGATTATTGTCATATGGAAATGAAACAAAGCCTTGCCAGCTAGACCTTTAATTATAAACCTTTGGAATGGATTCAACTGATTTGGGGGCTTGTGAGAATGGTGAATGTGAGCTTTTAATTATTTAAGTTCCTTGGTATTATTTCTTGAGTAATTTATCTTGGGTACTGTTTCTGTCTTCTTACCTCTTAGATCCAACTTCAGTAACTATCACTATCAGTTCTGCATGTATTTCATAATGTATATGAATAATTATATGAAGGAAATTTTTTGTTTGTTCTTATATTGAAGAGTGAAGCATTCCACCATCTTGCTCACCCATATGACCCTTCCATGACTTTTCTTCTCTAGGATAAATATGTTCCATTCCTTCAAACAATGCTCAGATATCTTGAATGCTCTCCAGCTTTTCAATTTTCTTCCCAAGATGTAGCACTTAAGAGCAAACATTAATTATTTCTGTCGCATAATCCTTTCTCCCATTGTCATTTATATGAAAGAGCATTAGTTTGGCTGGGTACTGCCCTCAAAGAAGAAGGAACAAATAGTCTGGTTCACCAAATATTAGCCAAACAATGAACAGTAATTTTAAGTCAGTACTGAAGGCCAGGGACTTGTTTGCTTAGTCAATCTCTCTCTCTCTCCATTAAAACTAAAAATAGGTTTGCTGATAAAGAATATGTTTTCTTATTCACATACTGTTTAGTCCTTAAACAATGGCCATGCTCTTCTTCCTTAGGGGCCTGTCTCATTATCCTATGAATATGTCTCACTCTGATGCCTCAACCTAGTGTGGGGTCCTAAAGTCCTTACCAAGGGAGCACAGGCTCTTGAACTGTCTATAGAGGTAGAAAGGCTTTGAGCGTGAGCCTGCTGACAGAGTGTGTCTGTTTGTCCTAGAACTAGCAGGGCAAGAACAGAAGCTCATCACCACCAGCAGACTGGCTAATAGGTAATGAATTCATCATTAATGAAGTCTGATCAAAATAAAAAAAATAATCTCAGACTTTTGTCACCCCATTACACCTGCTCGGGGACAGGATTAAGGCAGTAGAGTGACAGAAAAGATCATCATAAGTTTTAATAGTTTTAATGTGAGGTTCTTATCTAATGATCAAATTGTTGAAAGGAGTCATCTCTATATGGCTATTGTCGTTAGAAATAAAACCAAAATATATTTAATATCAAACCAGAAATCCTTCTTTTTAAAATCAGGATGCAGTCATGGGATACTACAATTTCCAAAGAAATAAATTTGCATGTCACTGAGGCAATATAGAAATACCTGGTCAATGTGAGTAGGAAGGAGAGTGTTTTCAGTGATGACTTGCACAAGAGGTTAGGCACATAAGAAATAAGAAAAAGAAGGTCTAGTGGTTTGTTAACCAGAGAGGAGAATCACTGAAGGAGAGCCAGTCTGTATGTTTTATTGACATTCATGCAATGACATGACATGTAAAGCAGGACTTAGGCATGAAGGATGAGCCCCCAGTGGTGGATGTATCAGAGGATATAGTCAGGTCAAACAGAATGAGAAAGCATTGATGGATTATAATTGGCATAGCTCTAGAGGGAGCAACCACATTAAGAGGATCATAGACATATCTGACTATCATAGAGCCTCTGTATTAAGTTCCATGACAACCCAAAAGTGATCAGTCTAATAATAGCTAACATTTGTACAGTGCTTAAAAGTTTGCAAAGTGCTTTACATATATTATCTGTTGATCCTCAAAACAACCCTGTGAAGTAGAGAGAACAAAGCAGATGAGGAAAATCTGTCACACAAATTAGGACATGAATTGGGTATCTGGAACTTCAGGGAAACAGATAGTCTGAGAACTGAACAGGAGGAGGATGAGATTGGCCCCCATATCCCCTAAAGGACCTTCTAGCTCAACATCTCCGATCCTGTTCATCAATCAAGTTTTTATTCAATGTCATCTTTGTATCAAGTACTATGCTAGGTGATGGGAAAACAAAACAAAACAAAACAAAAGAGATATTCTCTTCCCTGAAAGAGCTTATACTCTAGCAGGGGAGATAGCAAATACACATATCAGTATATAAATATTTATGTATAAGTAACCTATGAACACATTATGGTGGCTAGGTGGTACTGTGAGTCAGGAAGCGGAACTGAGTTCAAATCCAGTCATCCTGGGCAAGTCATTTAACCCTGTTTGTTTTAGTTCCTCATCTCTAAAATAAACCAGAGAAGGAAATGGCAAACCATTCCAGTATCTTTGCCAGGAAAACCCCAAATGAGATCATGAAGAATCAGACATGACTGAACATCAATGTGCATATACATAGGATACTTGGTCAGTTCATGATGTGTTTCTATGTATACATATGAATCTATATGTACAGATCTAAGGAAATAAAGAATATAAGATCCTTGAGGCTATGAGCTTCAGGTGAAGAAGTCACCTCTCCTATGTTCTAATTCTGTTTTGTGTGTCTGGATACCTGGATCTCCATTTTGATAACTATAGGCGGCAATATGGCCATGAGGGTAGAGAGCTAGCCTTTAGCCCAGAGAACTGGATTCTAGTCCTGCTTCTGAATGGGTAATCCTGGACAAATCACTTAGATTCTCAGTGTTCTAGGGAACTCTGGAGCTTTGATTTTCAGACAACATGCTGACCTATCTAGGTAGAGGAAGCATCCTCAGATGAGTTCTCTTTAGCAGTGAAATCATGGGTCTATTTTGTCATTCTCCTTTTCCTTATTTCCATGAAAAAAGAATATTTGTAAAGAAAATAATGTACAAATCAGCTAAAAACATGGACGTTTAACTTTTTTTTCTGATGGGTTCTATTTTAGACATCCTACATCAGATGTCCCATGGTTTTATATATGACGTTTGTAAATACCTATGCCACTTTTATTTATGCCAAGTGGTGCCTTCTACTAAAACCTGCCTTGTTAATATTATGACTCTCACAGAAGCACAATGTTGCTGAAAGTCATGGAATGCCTTGATCTCCAACAAATTAGCATCACTTAGGGCAGCAACCATTAATGAGACTTGAAGATTCTCTGGGACAACAAAATTGACAATCAGATATTGCAATGATCCCAAGCAAAATGCATCTCTGTGATGTTCAGTCTTGTAATTCAGAAGACAATAAAATGATGTATATAGCCAGAGAGATGGATCACCCCTCAGAAATAGCAGAGAAAAGATCATGAATGATCCAAGGGAGTCCCAAAAGTCTTAGTGCAGTTTTAAACTTTAAACCCTGGATATTGTAAAAGCACTTCTTAAATTGGCATCTAGGTGGTAAATTGGGCAGATCACTAGACTTGGAATCAACATCCTTCTTCAAATTCTTCCTAATCTCTGGACAAGTCACTTTCTCTCAGGCTTAGTTTCCTCATTTGGAAAATTGGGATAAATAACAGCACCTAGCTCAGGAGTGTTAAGAGAAACAAGTGGAATAACATATGTAAAGTGCTATATAAATGCAAGCTGTCGATATCATCATCATCTTTGTAAATCCTAGTTGTTATTTTTATTATCACATCCATGTTTGAACAGGAAATGAGATTTTGTACTCATGTAGAAAAAGATGGGAGTAAGAGGATAGTTTCCATGTTGCACTGGTATTTATGAAATATTTAAAGCCCCTGAGAATGGCCTGCAGCATACTGGGTAGTTTCCCTTATGGACAACTTAAAGAGAAACCTACATAAGAATGGGGTGAGCAGTCTGTTCTTTGTTACAGTACAGTAACCTCAGTGATATCTGGGAGATGATGCATCCAGTGAATAATGGAAGTGGGTCTTCTTGTTTGTTCTAAGAGTCTGAGCAGGGTCTACCTTACTTACTTTTATTTTTAATATTCCATGATAACAATTAACTCTTAAAATCTTTGGCTTCTTCAAAATATTTGTTCATTGTCTTATTGTTATTATTGCCTGATGTGATATGATATCAATGAAGACTGAGAATAAATAAGCATGGCTTTTCTGGGTTTTGTAGGATTTTAGGAAACATAATAGAAAAAACAATTACCATTATTTTACTTTTAAATGTCCATTATGTCAGTAACTGTAGCTTTGCTCACTTCACAGATGCATTACAATGATTAATGTAGGCTTAGTAATTTTAAAATAGTAAAGCACCCTGAACTCCTCCAGGAAAAGGAGTTCTATAAATGAACATAATCATTATTATAATTTTCTCATCTGTAAAACAGAGAGAGAAAATACCTATTTACATCCCAAGGGTATTGTTAGGATTAATTAGTTAATGTTTACAAAGTAGTCTCAATAAAGAAAAAAATAATATCCTCTGTGATTTGTTCTTCCTTATTCTTCACAGTAATATTGTGGAAAAAGCATCAGATTCAGAAGCAAAGGACCTCAATTTGAATCCTGCCTCTGCCATCTAACTCCTACATGACCTTGAGCAAGTCACACTCAGTTTCCTCTTTTTTAAACAACTTCTAAGGCCTTTTTTTACTCTAGAGACATGATTCTAAAAATATTAAATGATATTTATGTTTTTTCACAGTACTCCATACCTGCCTACACTCTGATCTCTACTCCAATTTTTTTTTAGAATCAAAGTAGGGTTTTGCCCTTGAGATAACAAGTGGTAGAGGAGATGAAGGAATAGCTTTGGAGTCAGGAAGAATTTCAAATGCTGCCTTGGACATTTTCTACCTATGTTACCGTGATCAGGTCAATTAACATTTCTCAGCCTCTGTTTCCTCCATCTGTAAAAAGGGATAATAACAACTACTTTGTAAAGATGTGAGCATCATTTGAGAAGATATACACACATTTGTTAGATGAATATAACATTTCAAATGAGAATATATATTATGTTATATATCATATTTAAGAAACATGTTTTCTCATATGATCTTCACAATTCCTTGTATTATATATATATGTATTTTTACACACATACACATATATACTCAAATATCTACATATACACACATTTATGTATCCATACATATTTCATATAATATACATATGCATATATAGAATCTCATTTGCAAACCTTAAAGCACTCTCTCTATACATGTATATAATGTTTATAATTACATTATTATTTTTTTTTTAAAGTAGAAAAAGTTGACCAAGTTCTTGTATCTTTTCTCATCTTCCCAAGGGGAACTAAACACTTTGTCATTGCCAATTTTCTCCTTCCATTTGTGATTCTATTTTAGAAGACTAGAACTTTTACTTTATCACTCGAAAATATGATTTTTGATCGAGTCTGAGTGTTTTCCATTTTACTTCCAGTCAACACAGAATTGGTGTGAGCTTACATTCTCATTGTTCCTTCCTTGCTGGCCACAGGTGGTTTTGAATGGCCGTGCACCAATAAATTCATCTATTATTATAACAGAAGAGCCAGGAGTCAGAGTTGAAGACAGCCGGGGTGTGCTGCTTGGACTCTGTGTTTATTTGTTTTGCTTGATGTTATTTGGAGTCTAGGACCTTAGGATTGCTGATAGATTCCCCAGTACACATTCTGAGTCTTGAATGAATACAGCACTTTCCCAAAATTCATTGTTGCCTTTTCATCAGTATCTCTGTGGTTTACAACCTGAACTTTTCAGTTGTAATTGATTCCTTCCCTCAGCCCCCCCCCATTAATTTAATGCATATTATCTTGCCAATGGTTGCATAGCAGCCCTGGGATATCTGTACTATCTGTATTCTAACTTCCAGTTTGTTAACTAGTATTTGAGACCCAGAAGTGAGCCAGAAACTAAGAGTGACAAGCTGTCGTCTCCATACTTTACTAATTCCTTACTTGTCCCAGAGCAGGTGAGAGAAAACTGACCCTTTGAGAGACAACAGACAGACAGAAAGAAAGAGAGAGACAGAAAGACAGAGACAAAGACAGAGACAGAGACTGAGAGATTTTATGTGTTTGACCCATTCTCTAATGGTCCTGCATAGGAAATATGACCAACACAGAGGAGAGAAAAAGCAGTGACATTAGATAAAATGTTCAGCTTGGATTCTGAGAGATCTGGGTTCAGATCTCACTTCTGAAACCTAATGTAAGCATGGGCAGGTCACACATTTTCTCCTCAGTAAAATGGGAATCACAGGGTCATAAATCCAGAACCATACAGTTAGTGCCTCACAGGCCATCTAGTTCTGTCCTTTCACTAAGCAAATAAGGAAATCAAAGCCCAGGATCTTACCAAAGATCTCAGAGGTGGTTGATAAAGCCAGATCACATACCTTTAAGGCTGATTTTGAACATAAGTCCTTTGACAGAAGACCTAGAGCTTTTTCCATTCTGCCATGCTCCCTCATTAGTTTGTTTTGATTGTCAAATGAGTTGACTCATATAAAGCTCTCTGCAAACTTAAAATATTATAAACATTTGTTACAAATATATCATAAAATAAATGTATTATAAATCTAAAGCATTTAATGTAAATGAGGATGTTAGGCAACAAATTCAACATTAGGGAAAATCATATACGATGGTAAGGCAATAATTACCAGATTGTAAACTCTATCTCCTCTGGAATATGCCCTCAATTAGGAAGCTTTTATTCATCTCCACCCTGTATTTGCCTCCAAAATTTTTTTATCCATTTCTCCTAGCTCTGCAGTTTAGGGCTATGCTGTGTCAGGCTAATAATCTCTTTTTTCTTTTCATGATCCCTTCATATACTTGAAGATATCTACCTTGCCCCATCCTCCACCTCAACCCATACATCCATTCTCCCTCCAAGCCTAGATATTCTCCATTCATTCAATGAGTTCTCAAATTTCATGATCCTTTAGTCCTTTACCACCTTGGTCTTGTTCTGTTATGCTATAATAATATAATAAAAGAGTGATTGAAAGTGAAGATGAAGAATACTCTATAGGACAGGTAAGGGGCTCAGAGGATAGAGCACCAGGTCGGGAGATGGGAGCTCCTGGGTTTAAATGTGACCTCAGACACTTCCTAGCAATGGGACCCTGAGCAAGTCATTTAATCCTCATTACCTAGTCGTCACAGCTCATCTACCTTGGGACCAATACTTAGTATCAGTTTTAAGAGTGAAGGTAAAGGTTTAAAAAATTTAGAATATACTGCTCATCCTTCCCCTTGCCCCCACAAACTTAAAATGATCAAAATAACTTCTCTAAATCCTAATATAAATAAATGTAGAGAGTTTAAGGTGAAGTCAAAACACTTGAATAACCAAGTATTTTGGTGGTTTCACTATGTACTGAAAAATTCATCGTGTTCAAATAGAAAACATGGTGAAGTTTGGGTCTGGGGAAACTAATGAGTGAAATCAGTTAGATTTAAAGACTTAACAATGTCTCTGGTATAGGCAGGATGATCCAAAGATGATATCCTTGAGTGTTTGAAAAAGTATATTTCAAATTCAGGATTGCTGGTCGGGGGAGGAAGGATTTGCTAAATTGATAAAGCATGTCACAATTTTAGAATACTTCCTATCTAATAGAAATACAATGCCTGAGGCTGTAGAAACATATCACATTTTTATTTACATTTCTAAATGTCCCAAAGCTAAATTATTGGATTTATTCCTGGTCCTGACAGGTACTTCCTGAAAAAGTAATGTAATATTCCTTTTACAGTGCATTAGTTGAGGACTGCAAAGACAAGGATAGAAATATGCCTGAATGAAACAGCGGTCTGTGAGAGATGCCCTTTGCTGTCTTGGCCTCAAGGTACGTAAAAGTAACTTTTTTATGTATTGCTTTAACTTCTCTAGCCATTAAACAGTGAACGAGGATGCACACAGACACCCATTCCTACAGATTATTATATAGATGACTATATATATATACATATATATATAGTTTTTATACTATACGTATAGGGTTTTATAATACATAATGTCAATGTCTTTGTAAATACCCTTGAATCCTTGTGTCAGTGGAAGATATGAAATCATTGCTGAATGTGTATCTTTATGAAAAAAAAATCTGATGCCAACAATTCTTTTCACAATTAACATCCATGCAAATAACAACTGTCCTGTTATGCTAACAATCTGTTAATTAAGCCTTTTAAATATTTTTCCATTTAAAAATATTTTCTCTTTTCAACATATATCCCTTTTAAACATTTAAAAATATATTCCCTCATATAGTTCACCCTGCCAACTCCATTAAACCCTCCCATGTAACAAAGGAGAATGATCAAGCAAACGATCAATAAATCATAAAGATCTGGCAGTGGGTGCTACATTTTGTGCAAATAGTCTCCCGTCTCTCTACAAAGAGGAGGGATATATGTTGCATCCACTGTTCTTTGGGACCAAGGTCATTCACTGCAATTAATCTGAGTTAACTGCCTCTTAGTGTTATTTTTATTTCCGTTATTATAGTAATTGTCTGTGCTGTTTTCCTGGTTCTTCATATTTCATTCCGTATGAGTTCATACCAGATTTCTCATGTTCTTCTTAATTCCTCATTTTCATTGTCTCTTACAGTTCATAACAGCTCATTTCATTTATATACTACAATATGTTCAGTCATTCTTCAATTGTAGAAGCACCCACTTTGTTTCGAGAATTTTTGCCACCATAAAATATTCTGCTGTGAATATTTTGTGACCTATTGGTCCTTTCTCTCTCTCTTTCATCCTCTTAGGGTTTGTGTCTAGTCTAGGCTAGGTCTCTGCGTTTAAAGTTTTGAATGATTTAGTGTCTTCTCTTATAAAATGGTAAAATATTTTTTAGAAGAGTTGGGCCAGTTCATAGCTCCACCAACACAGTATAGATGTGTCTGCTTAGACCTTTCCTCACTTGAGTTGGCAGCTCTTTCTCTCTTGTTTTTATTTTTACATGTCAATACAATTTTTAATATTTTAAATATTTTTATATATTTATATATATTTATATATATTTAAAATATTTACTATTTTTAATAATCATTACTCAATAATTTGCAATACATGTTCTCTCCATATCTTCCTCCCCCCCAAGAAGTCAGGTAATATTGCTGTACATATATTGACATATAATATATATTTCTATGTCATCATGTTGTGAAACAAGACACATTGTTTACAAGCAGACGTTTCTCTTAGTTTCAGAGGCTAAGATACACTACCTCTCTAATCACAAGTTTATCAAATGGTTACTGTTCTTACATATTATCTTATGAAAATGCCCATAGTTATTTAAAAGATCTTTTAGAGTTTTCAACATTTTCTATTGTTATTAGTGGCATTAATAGTAAAAATAATAATTAGTGCATATATTGCATGTTAAGATTTGTAAAGTGCCTTGCAAATATTATAGATGTATATACATATATATAAAATTTTATTTTTATGAGAACTGTAGGAAGTGTATGCCTTTATTGTCCCCATTTTATAGATGAGGAAACTGAGGTAAATAGACATAAGTAGCGTGCCTAAAATCTCACAGAAAGTATCAAAGGCAGGATTTGAACTCAGGTCTTGCTGACCACATCCAGTTGCCATTAGAAGTTGTTATGTATCCATGCAATGGAAAACCAAATTATATCATTATCTGAGAGGCTTTTAATAACCTTAGGGGGAAGCTTTTACTAAGAGAGACCATTTCCATTTTTTAGTTCTACAACTTCTAAAAGAACATTCTATCACATGATTAGAAAAATGGACCCACCCTGGGAGATTTAAATCCTGCCTTCCACTGCTATGGTCACTCATGGAACTATTTTTTAATTTATTTTTATTATGTGAAATATGTTTTAAGATAAATGCTAAATCTCCTTTAAAAAGGCCCATTCTGTGTTTGGTAAATCCAGAAGTAAATCCAGTTCAAGACTTTTTCTAAAGAAAAGATAAAATTTCCATGAATGAACCTGACAATATACTTGATGGCATTGAGGCCAGTGATGGTCGTTGCTTTCTTCTCATTTTCTATGGAAGAGATAGATTCTCACGGATGCTTTCTCATTTAGAAATCCTGTGCCGTTACGTTTCACTCATTTTTCTGGGCTTAAAATACGTCATGACCATGTACATTCTCTTCATTGAGCCATGGTTATACATATGTGTTTGCTTCTGTAGGAGGTGGCATGTAGACTGAACTTTGAATGTAAGTAGGCTTTCTAAGAAGGAGAGGTAAGGAGGAGTGACCATCCCAGATATAGAGGACAGAGAGCCTCGATAAGAGCAATGATGCCAGTTTGTATGAATACATTCTAAATAAATATTATCTAAGCCCAGAAAGGTAGTCCAAAGGTGTCTAGAAAGGGTTTTGCCACCTGGAGGAACTTGTATTTTATCTATATCTCAGGAGCAATAGGCAACAACTAACACTTTTTGAGCAGATAAGTGATGTGGTCAGACCTATGCACTAGGAAAATTAGTTGAGCAGTATTGCGGGGAACAAAGAGAATGGATGAATCTAGGTCTTTGTCTTTATACATTAGGTAATTCAGTATCTAGACTGTCTCTATTGATGTCAAGGGTCTGGGTGTCTACATCCCCCTTCCCTCCCTTGCTAGCTATATTCCATATATATAACATTGGTTCCTATTGTAAACCAAGCTCTCTTAGTTATTTTTATTTGAACTGCCCCACTTTCCCCGCAGCCTCCTAATTCAAAGCCCGCAAATCCTTAGAAGACATTGGGTGGTGAATTCCAGAGACCCGTGTCTCTAGCTTATTTTTGTTGATCTGATTTCCTGTTCCTGCTAACTTGATTAAGAAAAATGACCCTTATTTGCAGTGATAAATGAAGGATCAGTGAAATCAACCACATAGTGGTGGCAAATTGCGTCAGCAGATTTATGAATCATTAACTGTGAAATGTTCAACTAGGCGGGCAACCACAGCCAAAGGTAAGATGCTACAGATTTCCACAAGCTGCCTGGAGAAGAGATGTCAGCTTGAAGAAGTCAGGAGAGGAGAGCCGGTCCATGGCTTCAGAGGCGAAGGATCACTATGGTAACGGAGCTCTGAGTATTAGAAGGAAATGTGTGCTGTGGGTGAGATGGAGATGATCTGAAGTGAGGAGAAAGGGTGGGTCAGAAAAGTGACAAAGAGTAAATAATTGAAAGGGAGATCGACATTTCAGCTCAGCTTCCTTCAGCTCATTCAGGAGTCACTCACTCACTAAATCCAAATTAGTGGGTAAGAATTAGACTTTGCTGTCAGACTCTCCTGGTTTAATCACACTCTCCATTTCATCTTGAAGAAGGTCTAAGGGAGGCAGGGAAAAGGGTATGTCCTCTTTCTACACAGAGCATAATTAAAGTTCTGAATAAATGCTTCTCCAGTGGTGGAGCATCAATCTGCAAGGATTTTCTGAACATCTGCCACATGGACCACAGTAAAGCAATAGTCAGGATAGGTTTCAATTCAGTAGATTTAAGAAATATTTATCATACACCCACCATTGTGCAAAGGATGGAGTACAAGAGAAAATAAAGATTTCCTTCCTTAACAGAGTTTACATTCTAAAGGAGTGGATTTTGGCTCTGGTAGTAACTATGTAAGCTTTTCTGAGCTATAATGTCAAGTGTAATATAAGTTTGGATTCTGATGAACATCCCTTCCAGATCTAGAATTATGATATTTTTTACTCCATTTCGAGAAGTTCTTTCTATGCTGGAACATAGGAAGCTTTTCTCAATCTCTTTTGATTTAATTTTAGTGCCTTTTCTCTGTTAATTACTTCCTACTTCTCCTGAATATAGCTTGGGTGTCTATTTGCTTGTTGTTGTCTCATTCATTAGACTGTAAACTCCTTGAGAGTAGGGACTATCTTTTGCTTCTTTTTGTATCCTCAGCACTTAACAGGTTCTTAATACACGTTTGCTGACTAACTGATTAATGGTATGGATATCAGTAATGCCTAATGAAAAGAGATGGAATTAGAATTATTAATAACATGATGATTTGGGACATATTGGTTCAGCTCTTTTGAAATCTGGATTCTTGTCTGACAAATGAGGGAGTTAGACAAAAAGAGCTTTAAAGTAGATGGAGTATTGAGATTATTTGAGTGCCACCTATATAAGCAATATTTTACTGTACTTGGACAACTTTACCTGGTATATCTTATTTCAGTTATGTATGGAAAAGCATAGTCAGTCATTGTCCAGCTTTGAAGTTATATACCCTAAAAGATCCATTATTTCTTCCTAGATAATCCATGGGTGCAATCCCTGTACACTTTGACCACCGTGTCACATGTTGCCTTGGTCAAAAAAACAATAAAAATCCTCATCATTTACTGTCCAACCTTCTGGTGACAAAACTCTTATACATTTACCCAGGCTTCCCCTAAAGTTCCTGGGCCAAATCTGATGCCCTTCCAGTCACTTCAGTGATCCCATTTTGGGTTTTCTCGGCAGAGATACCGGAGAAGTTTGCCATTTCCTTTTTCTAGCTCATTTTACACATGAGGAAACTGTGGCAAATAAGATAAGTGCTAGTCCTGGATCACACAGCTAATAAATGTATGAGGCTGGATTTGAACTCTACACCACCACCTAGCTACTCTTCAGTTTTGCAGGTTATCCTAGAACTTAAAATTGGCTGACATACTCTTTGAAAAACTAAGGCCACTCCACCACCATGAGGCATTGACTAGGGGAGGAATCTCTCAAAATAGATAGCTTGGCCTTGTCCTTCCAACATAAGAGCTGTTGTGGACCCTAATATCCCATTACCCTACTCTGTCATGATAGTAAGGAAGTGATCTTCTATTCCCAAATGTTATACTAAAAGAGTACATATACTTTTAGGTCTTGCAAAGCTCCCAAAGGCATTGGATTTGAGCCTAGTGATGGGTGTGTATTGCTCAACCAAGACAAACTAAACAGATGATATAGACAATATTGAAAGAAAAAAAGGCTTGGATGTCAGGATACTAGACCTTTATCTTCAAGTATTTTAGATCTATGTGTAAGAGAAATTTTATTTGCTCTCTTCAGTGCCATGGGGTATAACTTTGAGCAACAAGTATAAATTGTGAAGAGACAAATTGACTAACAGTAACATATTTTTATTGCTTTTTAAGGCTTGAGAAGCACTTCACCTATATGCTCATTTGAGCCTCACAGCATCCCTGCTGGGTGACAATTATGAATATGCCTGTTTTTACATGTGAAGGAACTTAGGGTTAAATCATGTGCTCAAGGTAACATAAATAGGCAGTATCCAAGTCCAGATTTGAGCTCTTTTTTCTGACTCAAGTCTAGCACTTTTTCCACTGTGCCACTTAGCTGCCTCTCTTTAGGCTAAATAGAAGGAAAATTTTCCTAATGAGAGGCATTCCAAATGAGAACAGGCTATCCTGAGTAGCAGTGGGCTCTTCCTGACCAATTCCATTTAAACAAAAGCAGAATGATTGCAGAGGGGATTTCAAGATGGACTAGATGCCCCCTGAGCTCCCTTCTAACTCAGATTATGGGAATATCTTCCTACATTCAGGGAGGTTCATCACTCTAAGTTGGTCATAGGGGAGGGTAGTCTTTGGAAGCAACAATCCCCAAAGCTCATTTTCTAAGCTGGAGAGGAGTTGTGGCTTTTACTGGTGAAAGTACTACCCACTCTGACAGCATCATAGAGCCGTGGGGTGTTAGCTTGGTTATAAAAAAAAAAAAAGAACAGATAAGCTTATGATGGGAACACTTTTGCTTTGTATTATGGACTTATGTATGCATACATACATGTATGGGAAGTTACACGTGTTCATATGTACCCAGATATCCATATAGTTCTATATATGTGTATGTGGATAGATATATATGTATAAAATATCCGAATGACTACGAAAGCTGAAAATGCCTAAGAAACACAATTAAATACACAGGGGATATGCATTTTCTGGGCACATATATGGCTAGGTAACCCATACCCCTGATCCTTTGGGTTATTGTCTTCTGGTGATGTCTTTGATTGTGCATCTGTACATGTATGTGTAAGATATATCGACATCTGTGACACTGTATGAGTTCTTACATACGTATGTTTGCATTCATCCATGAATGTGAATGTATCCAGTTTGGGTTTACATATATTTTCTGTGCTCCTTTTTTGGTTTGGGGATTTGTTTATGGCTTTTTAAGAGCTGAATTGGTTGCCAGGGGAGAGGGTAGTTTCTAACAAGAGCTTTGTCAAAAATGGGTGTTTGTCATCCAACTACCTTGTTTCAGAAAGTTTCTTGGATGAAGCAGAACTGGAGAAGGACTTTGCCTTAAAGAATGCTATCAAGCATTTTTATAATGTTTGGGGATCCTTTAGGGAAAACATTCTAATGTTATCCAGGAAAAATATTTTGAAAAAATTAGCCTGCTAATAGTATAAGCGAGAGGAATATTAATGTCTTCTAAGTGGAAAATGAATTAAGTAGCTTATCTAAACATCACAAATTAATGCCTTGAAATAAGATGAAAGAGTTTATTTTTAAAAAATAATTTCCTTCTGTCCTGCCTGCCTGAACATAGCTGAGATGGTTGTTTTATTCACTAAGTCCTCCTCTGATACATTGTTAGGGGATGTCCCTAACCTTGACCCTGAGTTCTCTCAGTCATGTCGGTGGAGCAGTCCTAAGTGTCCATGGAGTGTCCAAGTCCTTGGAGCGCCTACCAACATGGAAAGGCTTTGAAAATGGCTCTGGTAATACACTTTCTGTCCTATCCAAGATAATGCCTAGCTAAATCCTGGGCAGACTCAGACCTGGCTTTAAGGATAATTATCCTCCTCTTCCTCCTCCTCATCATCACTCAAAGACGCTGCTTACCAAACCATAGATAAGGTGCCATATTAATACTAACTTAACTTTGCCGAGCTCTTCATGGTTTATAGACAACTTTCTTCTTAACCACCTTAACACTCTAGGCCAGATGTTAAAGTGTAAGTTTAAAGCCATATCAACTATTTTTCTATTTCTGAAAGTTAACAGTTTTCCATCTCCCTGTTTCCCCACCACTATCAGCACATCTGTCAAGAACACAGATGAACCCACAATTATTAGATTTAGAACTGGAAGGGAATTTTAATGCAACTCTTTTATTTTATAGATGAAGAACCTTAGCCTGAAACACAAGGAATGGCCCATGCAAGGTAACAGCAAACAGCAGAAAGAAATTTGAATAAAGATCATTTGACTCTTCATCAAGATCTCTTGCCATGATACCATTGCTAAAAGCATAGCAGATGGTCTGTAAGAGAGAGCCAAAAATTACACAGCTGTCAGAAGTGTTCAGAGAAGTTGTGAGGCTAGCATGGGTGCTGATAGAAGAGAAGGCAAGGAGACATAAAACTAAGTAGCCTCCTACACACATGTGCATATTCCCTAAGGACAAGAAAAATGGGTGGGAAAAATAAAAAGAAGTCACTTATGTCAAGAATAAAAAATGCCCAATAAGGTTATAATACCTATATGTACTTTTCTTTTTCCTACACTTCAGAATGTCATTTGAAATGCATTCTCAGGGCAGCTTGGTAGCTCAGTGGATAGAGAGCCAGACCAGGATTTTGGAAGACCTGGGTCCAAATATGACCCCAGACAGGTCCTAACTGAGTGACCCTGGACAAGTCACTTAACCCACTTACCTAGCCCTAACCATTCTTCTCCCTTTGAATGAATATTTAGTATAGATTCTACAACAATGTCTATATACCTGCCTATATCTATCAATTTATCTATCTATCTATCTGGCTACCTATATTTATCTGTCTGTCTGTCTGTCTGTCTGTCTGTCTGTCTGTCTCTCTCTCTCTCTCTCTCTCTCTCTCT
>NC_058132.1:674744929-674784128 GCF_016433145.1 Gracilinanus agilis
ATATATATATATATATATATATATATAATTTGGAAAGAATTTTACATAGGTTACTTCATTTGATTCTCAAAACAAGTGGTTTACTATTGTTTTCCTCCATTTTACAGAAAACTGAGATTAAGGAGGTTACTTTTCCAGGGTCAATCAGCTATTAAGTATCTGAGTCAGGATTTGAATGCAGTGCATTTTCCTACCTTCAAGTCCATATCTCTCTATCCTCTATGTCAGCTGGTCATTTGCTATGTTCCAGGCACAGTGCTAAGTGCTAGAAGAAACTCCTCTCCCTCTTCGCCACAGAATGCCAATCTCTGGACTCCATCCAGGTGCTTATATCCTAATTGAAAGAAGCAAATGCCCTCTGACAACTTTTGAGCATCATGGCCTCTAGTACTGCCACAACCCTCCTAATTGCATTGCTGAATTGACCATTCAGTCAGAATTCTGAACAATGATTTGTTTCCTAGATATCCTTGAATTAAGAACCATATATTTCTTCCCCCTTGCTGTCCTCTTGGTTTTTAGTGAGTTTTCCCCCTTTAAATTACCTTCTATTAACTTGCTATAATTACTTGTTGGGTTTTCTTTTTGAATGAAGTACAAATTCTTGACTCATCCTCAGTGGCTCTTTTATTCTATTTTCTTCCCTTTTATCCTTTCCTTCCTTTTTTCCCACTTGAACAAACAAAACCTTCTTCCAGTTCTACACTCAACTAAAGTTGCTCTAGCAATTTAAGGCCCTTGCATGATCCATGAACTTGCTGGAACCATTGCTTTATTTGTTTCCTAAAGCCGGTTCTGTTTACTCACTATACATTCTTGTTGGGGAAATGATCAAAGTCTCAAGGTTTAAAGCCAGAATTGACAAGATCATGAATAGGAGGCTCTTGGCTGGAGGGTCATAACTTCTCAGGGCCTTCAGCAGCCTCAGATAGAATTCCCACTTCTATTTGTCATCCCTAGAACATGTTTTACTCTGTCTTATAAAAAAGGTTCCCCTTCTTATTGACATAGTAGCTCCATAGCTAGTTTTATAAGCTGCCTGGCAGTGTACATTCTCGTTTCTGAGCTGAGGCTGGATGGATCACACACAGTGTGATAAAAGATAGCCCCTTCTGCAATTTCCTCAAATGTCTCATGAGTATCCAGGAAGGATGGCTTTTCCAACAAGCATTGGAGAAATGCACAAATAAGGCACCGATGTGCAAGGCTAGAAAGGTGCTATATATGCTGATATATGTAAAGTACATGCATATGCTGAGATGCATGCCCAAAAGATAAAAAAAATATAGAAACAATTTTTGGAGGCAGAATAAGCTTAGTTTTGTGCTACTGCTGTCATTTTGGAAATGGAGAAAGATTTACCTTGTGTCCTGATATTGGCACCTATTAGTGAGAGAAATGATTAGTCAAGACCTTTATAATGTACTCTGAGATAATTTCTTTTTCTAAAAATTCTTCTTTAGTAATTTTCAAAAAAGGGGGAAATCTGGAGATCAGTGGGTGCTTTTCACCAATATAAACTATATAGAAATAAAGATTTTTTTAATGTGGGTAATGGATCCTTTCATGAAACCAATGCCATTACCCCATGTTGCTATAAGTATTTTATTATTACAAAAATATAATCATTATCCTGATCTATTTTTAGATAATAGCACAAGAAGAAATCCCCAAACCCCAACACAAGATATTATCCAGCAACTGACCATTTGGAATTCCAAAAGGATGCTAAGCATCTGGATGATTCTGAGCTATAATAACAATAATGATAATATTTTAATAGATGTCATCATGCTGAATACTCAGACTCCCCAAGATACACTGAATGATAAACTTTCAAAATATGAGACCTAGAAAAAGAAATCAAACCCATATGGGACTGGGAACAAGTATATATCATCCCCACTATCTTGTTTGTTACTGGCAAAAAAGTTTTCATCCAGTCTTTAGAAAATGCACTAAATCATTTAGTTAAACAATGAAGTCATTTTATCCACCTGCTCAATAAGCCAAAGAATATTAAATGCCAAAAAATATAAGCATAATGGAGTGACTTGTTTCAGTGAACTCTATAGGACTAGAGAAGCAGATGACAATAGAAATAATTATGATAACTTGCTGCCCATGAATCCTAATAATTTCATTCCATTACAAAACTCAATTATTATATCCATTTGTGTAATTGTTCACCTAATGATAAGTATGAAAGAATAACAGCTGGATAGTAACTTGTCTTATGGATGTGCCTCTTTGACTCTATTGAACTTAAAATGAGGAAAATGAAACTATAATAATCACAATAATAATAATGTAGAAAGTTCTTGCAAAATAAGAGATTTGTACCTGAATTACCTCTCTCTAAACCCCACTGAAAATGAATTAATAATAATAGTATTGATTACAAAGTTGTTAAATTAAATGTATAAGCAAATGTATTGATGAAATATTAATAATTAATAGTATTAATACTATTAATAGTGATGTTCCAAATAGTAATAATCTTTAATCTAGGTATCCTGAAAAGCTTTCAAATGATAGAGATTTAGCCAAGGAAACCAAAATGATGTGAGAATAGAATGACATTTATATCATTATCATTTTCGGATGAAATACTGGTTTCCCTTGTGTAGGACCAACAGTGTCTATCAATACCTCAGATAATCAGTAATCAATAAATCAATCATCTTTTGTTGTTCCTGCTTCTAGAATTTTCCCACAGACACTTTCATTTCATTTTAAAATGTATAACAAAACCTAGATAACTCTAGTTGGTAGTAGGAGGCAGGGCATATTTTAAGAGAGCCCACAGGAGATGAGCTGGCATCTCAATACTTGATTCAATGGAAAAAAGCAGTTCTTTCTTTCTTTCTGCTAAGAGAGTCCATAGAACACAAAGTATAAAGAATATAAAGAATGATAGAAGGATAGTGATTTGGTGTGTGATATATATATACACATACATATAAATATACATATACACACACATACATATCTTCTGCCTGTACACATCAATACCCTATTGATGTATTTCTCCAACACCCTTGGAAGAGCCATCCTTCCAGGATGCCCATGAGACATACACACACACATACACATATATACATACAAAGAGAGGTAGAAAGAGAGAGAGAGAGAGAGAGAGAGAGAGAGAGAGAGAGAGAGAGAGAGAGAGAGAAGATAGGTGATGAAGATGATAGTGATGGTGATGGTGATGATGGTGACAGAATCTTTTGTTACTTACTGAAACATGCAACCTGTGAATTGATCCTTTGCCTGTCCCCCTCATACAAAAATCTATCATTTAAAATGGTCCAGGTTGTCTGAAAACTGGGGCTAACTCATACAACCATATCTCTGAAAAACTCTTTAGCTGCTGTCCTTAGATTTAAATTAGCACTGATTTTTCACATATGCCTTCCATCACAACAAACAGAGGGGGCAACTGGATGGCTCAGTGGATTGAGAGCCAGGCCTAGAGATGGGAAGTCCTGGGTTCAAATCTAGTCTCAAACACTTCCCAGCTGTGTGACCCTGGGCAAGTCACTTGACCCCATTGCCTAGCCCTTACCGCTCTTCTGCCTTGGAACCAATACACAGTATTGACTCCAAGATGGAAGGTAAGGGTTTAAAAAAAACAGAAATGTAGCATCTTTCTGGATGTTTTCACATAAATGCATACAGGTGATCTGGATTATGTGGGTTGCAAGAACCTGAGGATGTTAAAATTCCAAAAGACAGCTCTGTCATCCTCAAAGAAATCATTTTGTTTATCACTAGTTATGTTCATACATTAACAAAAAAAACATAAAGCATAACAGTTTCTAATGTCTAAAATGTACCAATTGTGATTGTGGTTGCCTGGCAACCTAGAGAAGACCTGGTAATGTGTCCAGACTCCAGTTCTGTCAACAAAAGTGATAGCATTTGTAAATTCATTTTCATATTTTTGTTGGAAGGAAGCTGAGGGATAAATTTGATTCTTAAATGTTTTAAAGTAATCACTGACTAATGTCTTTCCTTAATAGCCATGAGATTTGAGATAGGTTGCTTGACCTCTCTCAGGTTCAGTTTCCTCCTTCTGTAAAATGAGGTGATGATCACAAGAGAACTTTGTGCAGAAGGTGGTTTTTCTGATAGAAAAAGTTAAGTACGGAAACACAAATAGGAGCATTTGAATTCTTAAGGATCTCTCCCTCTAATTGGGAAATGCAACCAATAAAAGAAAGTTCAGTTTCAGGGTAGGTAGAAAGGCTGGGCAGTCCTAAGTATCCTGTAACAGTTGTGATGGCAATGCCCATCAATCCTAAAGTTATATTAATGGATGGATGGCAAAACCTAGATAATCCTACAGTATAGTAGGAGGCGAGACAAATTGTAAGGCCTGATGGCTCTCCATTTTCAAGGAATAGAATTGGTGAGTCCCATCTTTGATCATCATGATGTCTCATCATACCATTTCAAAATATTTCTTCATGAATTAAGCATTAAAGAACATCCCCGCCATGATAATTTTGACTGGTTGCTGTTTACTTGGCTTTGGTGTTGAGAGAGAGAGAGTTTAGATGATAGGTCCTTGCCAATAAGGCTTATAGTCTATAAGGGGAATAAGATAAGAACCAACACACATAGTAATAATACACAACATTGGCTGTACAAAGATGTTCAAGATCTAAATAAATAGATAAATCAAGAATGGATGAATGGGTGGATGAACATACACACACATATATACACATATACAGTATCTGAAAAGCCAAAGAGAGAAAGCAATTGCCCTCTGAGCTAACACCATGGGCTTCCTGAACAAGACAGTGTTTTAGTCTGATGTTCAAGGATAGGTAGGGATTCAGCTGGAGAAAGAGAATGAACATTTCAGGTACCAGAAGAAAGTTACCAAGCTATAAAAGTTGTCTCTCATTCCTGAAACATAGAACATTTCAAGTGAATAAACAATCAAGTATTTATTAAAAACTTGAAATTTGTCAAATACTAAATGAGGTGATCTCTTGCTGTGGATGGTTCTGGAATTTCAGCCATAATGCTGCCTGTTTGGAAGGGGAGACATGTAAAGAGAAGAAATAAAAAGAAAGGGCAACCCTTCAAGGACCCCAAAGTAACTTCCTTTATCCTTTGACCACACCCTACTACCCTTTGCCTAGGTTGATGGGTCACAAATGATTCCATCTTGAGGTGACCAAGATCAGCCATCTTTGATTTTTCCTTCTTATGGCAGAGAAATGTCTTTAGACCCAAACCAATGAGATGCAGCAAAGCGGTACAATGGATAGAATTTCCTTCAAGTTAGGAAAATCTGAATTCAGATCCTGCTTCTGACACTTGCTAGTTCTGTGATTTTGGAAAGACCATTTATAACTTCTCTCAGCCTCAGTTTCCTCCTCAATAAAATGGCACTAATAATAACAACTATTTCACAGAGTTTTTATGAAAATATTTGTTTTATATTGCTACTGGTTATTACAATAATATAAATAATAAATCAACTACAAGAGAAAAAAGAAAACCATTATGAGAATAAGAATGTGCTAACCATAGCGAAAAGATTAGTGCATATACCAAAAATTCTATTTGAGCACCTTGATCTTCCAAAATGTATCAGTTGTATTCCTTTAGCATAGAAATATTTAATAAATCTTTTTAAATAATATTTGTCCCAGAAGTCAGTCAAAGCACTATATAAATATTCACTACTTTAACCAGCCAATGTTCACATTTCTATGGTTTATATCTTGGCCAACTACTACAGATGATAAATAAATCCTAAGAAATATTTTCTTTTTATTTTGATATTTTACATGAGATATATGTATATAATACTGAATTTGTTGAACACTTTTTTCTCACTCCACTTTCTGAAAAGAGGAAAGAGAAGAAGGAAGGAAGAAAGGAAGGAAGGAGGGGTAAGAAATAGAGAAGAAAGAATAAGCAAGTCCTATAGACATAAAACTAGTCAAGCTAAATTTATTTCCATATTCATCACATAAAAATATATTTCTTACTCTTCATCATCTCTCTGTCAGGAGATTGGCAGCTTCACATCTCTGAGCTAGAAAATATGTTCAGTCATCTGTTTTAAATTTTATCTAACTGGGAATCTCTTAAACCTGTCCAAAACAGAGCCTCCATTGAAGAGTACTTAGGAAGGAGAGCCTTCCAAAGAAGGAGGGTCAAGTAGTCAAAAGAGTACAGGATCTATAGTAAGATGATCTGAGTTTAAATATCAGTTCTTCCCTTCTACCTGTATAAATTTAGAAAACTCACATGACCACTTTAACTCTCAGTTTCTCATTTTGTAAAAAGAGGGGATAGGACAAGTTAGCCCCTAAGAAAACCTCTCTGACCCTAATTATGTGATTTTACGAATGGTTCCTGACAGACAGCCAAGTTACCTTGTTTATCCCTAATGTTTCCATTAAACTAAAATCTGTATTCCTACAATTTCTGCCCTTGACTTTGGTGTGCCCACTAGGACCAAACAGATTAAGTTTCATTCCTCTTCCAAATGAGATATTGAGATCACAAGAGAATATTTGATCAAAGAAAATATTTATAGCACTTATCACAGTGCTTTGAACATAGTAGGTGCTATATAAATGCTAACTATTTCCACATGATAGCCCTTCAGATATTTGAAAGCAGAAATCATATGGACCTTACATCACCTTTTCTCTTTGAAGTCCTCTGTATTTTATCTTATGTATTTAAAAATATCATTTTAAATAGAGGTCTGTCGGCTTCACCAGACTGCCCAAGGGGTCCAGGAATCACCTTTGGGTCAGCATCTGTGGGTAGTATGAATCTCAGCCTTTAAAATAAAAGAGATGTCACCTCCATTGGCCATCCAAATTAGGATTCATTGGTTAAGTCATCTGATTATAGATTTTAAATAGTATAGCATATAGAAGAATATTCTCTTGCTATGTATGTTAATAATTTTTTGGTAATTGTCTGAAAGTTATAGGATCAGAGACAGGAATCTCAAAGCCTTCTCCTCCTCTCCTTTCATTTCCAACAATAAAGAAACTAAAACCTAGAGACTTATCCCAAATCACCCAACTGCGAAGTGGTGCAATGGAATGAAGGATTTTTTACTACAGATGCGTATTTCATTTCCTTAAGAACCTTTCTATGACTAGAGAATCTAATCCCAGAAAGTATTGAAAATAAAAGGAATGGAGATAGCTTGGTGGCTCTATGAATTGAGAGCCATACCTAAAGACAGGAGCTCCGAGATTCAAATCTGACCTCAGACACTTCCTAGCTATGTGACCCAGGGCAAGTCTCTTAAGCCCTATTGCCAAGCCCTCTCCTGGCTTGGAAACAGTGCCCAGTATTGATTTTAAGATGGAAGGGAAGGATTAAAAAGAAAGAAATGAAGGAATGAAGACTTGGTGGTTAGTCACCAGTTTAGTTCATGCTCATGGGCATCTTCCAAATGAGATGAAGAAATAAGGAACCAAGAGTTATTGTTGGACAGCTGCATAGGACCTGGCACTTTGAAATTTAGTTTCTTGCCCAGGCAAGAGAAGCAAAGACCTGAAAGCAATTATTAGATTAATTGAGTGTTGGGTGCTCCTATTCGGGGAAGCAGGTGTTGACTTGTAGACACTTATTCAGTGATTGGGTTCTGTGTGATGACTTTATGTTGCAGTTTATAGAAGGAATACTGTACTACATTGTCTTCTTTTGGCGATGGATGTCACTCTCCTGGCTTCATTATAACAGCTAAGGCATGAGTAATGGAGACTTGGAGGCTACTATGGAAAAGGATAGATTGATGCTTGGATGAAAGTGGTGACAAAATTGAGGGAGGATAGCCTAAAAAATGGATTTAGTGGTGGCTAAAGAGAAAGTAAACTAACAAGATTCCGATAAAGACATTAAAAATCAAATTTGGTAGTTTAAAAGGGAAAAACTAAGCAGAACATTTTAATTTAATGGCAATTCGTCCAAAGCATTAGATAAATTCTAGGGCTTTGCTTGATGTACATAAAGGTTAACTGACTTGCCCCAGGTCACATGAGTAGTAAGTAGGATTTGAATTTAGATCTTTCTGATTCTAAGCTCATCATTCCTTCTACTACATGCTTTCTCCCCCTTAAAAAAAGGTTTGACATGAATAAAACTAATGTAAATGCACACATAATGGACATGTTTAGTTTATGTCAAAGTCTATCACATGTGAAGGACATCTAAAATGAAATATTTCTTCCCAAAATTAAGATACAATGATGAGTGCTATGAAATTTTGGCTACCATAATTCTGAATTTAAAATTTTGAATGAGCCATAATTCTTCCTATCTGGAAATGATCCTCTAATCCAATCCAGTTGTTTTCTCAGTGATGATACTGAGGTGCCAAGAAGTGAATTAACTTGTCCAAATTCTAGAGGTAGAGAATACCACAGGCAAGATTTGAAACCAGGTATTCTGACTCCAAGATTCAAGGCTCTTTCCATTTCATGACACTTTCTGCTAATGGTCACTCTCAAGTGTTTTTATATTCTTGGGAAAATTAGTCATATTATTAAGGATGACACTGTCAAGTCCTACTCTTGCCTCCTGGAAGACCAGGTCTCCAGACACAAATGAGAAAGAGTAATGAGTCTACCAGTTGAAGGAAGTATGGTACAGTGGAGAGAGCTTTGGAAATCTAGGTTCAAATTTTATTTTGATATTAACCGTGGGCAAATCACTAAATGGCCCTGTGTTTCCTCATCTGTGAAATGAGAGAGCTCTAATAGATGGCCTTTGAGATCCCTTCCAATTCTAGACTATAAAGCTAGAATCCTATCCCATGAAGACGTGCACATGTGGGCCACATGACTATAGACTGAAAGTTGGAAGGGTCTTTAGAGATTGTCCAATCTAATTACCTCTCCATTTAACAAAATAATAATTAGAGATCTAAAGATCTTAGTGACTTGCCCAAGGTAACATAGGGAGCAATTAGACACAGAATTCAATCCTTGGTTCTCTAAAATGTTATCAAGAAAAAATAACACTAAAAAAATAAATCCAACCAAATGAGTTAATCTTTTTCTCAATTTCTGATAGTTTCCTATCCAGTTTATGCAGAAGTCAAAAAACATCATCAATAGTGGTGTCATTTTGACCCTCATTGAGTACTAAGAACAATAACCCAATATACAACAATAACAATACACTTTATATATGTGATAATATCTATCAACCTTTACCATGCATAATATAAAGCTAAAATTATTCAGTTGCTAGTTTGTTTGTCTAGAATTTTCATTACCTTCTGATTTTTCTTTTTTTTTTGCCAATTCTGCAAGGAAGGTTAAATGAAATGAATCTCACAATTCACCCATCTAGTACAATGCAGGGTTGTCAAGAATGTTGAAAGTACTGGCCACAATGAGACGGGGGCATTTTTTCCAGAATTCATTTTTTAAAATATCCTTTCTATCCCTCATTATCTTGGGTAATAATTAGAAAGAAAATGTAGCTCATTGGATTACCTGGTTTATATAAAACAGTGATGCTTAACTATAATTGTGTGGCATATTTAATTAAGAGTTGTCGATAGCTGCCTGATATAGCCAAGGACAGCGTAGTAGAAATATAGAAAACCTGAATCTTAAGCAATATTTAGCTTATTAACTGTGACTACAAATCAACCTTGTTCAATAGTGAAATGTCATGTTCAGTTTTCACGAATTGCGGTCTCTTGTGATATCTTCGTTATGTTTTATCATTTTGCACTAATTTCCTACTGACATATTTCAAAAGTAAAGTGCTAACCTCACCACACAGTGAAGGCTCCTGCACAGCTAGGGGCACTGGAGAAGGTGTCTTATTCCTTCACAAAAATTTCTTCCTAAGTTCTATTTACACACATAAATTAAAGCTAAAACATAAGACCATTCATTTAATCATTCTTTTATCATATAATTCTTTGATACAAAAGTCCTTTTTGAGTTTAAATGATCCAAATAATGGTTTCCATTTTCAATTCATTTTGCACATGGGAACTGGAACCATCATTATCATCTTCATAACAATAAAAATAGTAATAGTTTGACCAAGTTCTAAGTGCTCCACAACACCTTTTTCCACTTTTTCCATGGTCATTGGAACAAACTTTCATCTCCCCATTCTGCCGGGGGAAATCTTTACTTGAGGTAGACACCCCTCTAACTCACCAAGGACTTTGAGACCTGTTGGTTATCTTCATCTTGGTATAGCCTGCCTGCTGAAATTGTTTTGCTGGGGTTTGTGCATGCTACAGCTTCTTGGAGACACTGGTCAAGAAAACTTATGTGACTTGCCTAGGGTATGTGTGACTCTAGTAGGCAAGTCACAATACTTTACTTGCCCTTGTTGTTTTTTTTTTCATCTGTCAAATGAGGATATAATAAAATCCACCTCTTAGGGTTATTGCAAGAATCAAAGGAGTTTTCAGAAGACTAGTACCTGTGAAAGGAAGACTTGCTAGGACCTTTGTTCAGGGTTGCTTTCCTCCTTGGGTGCCCACATGACACCCATTTCTCACCTGTGTCTCCAAGAAGCTGTAGCATGCACACAGCCCAGCAAAACAATCTTAGTAGGCAGGCTACACCAAGTTGGATAAAGCTTACTTCTCCTCCTCTTCCTTCTCCTCTTTTTGTTCTTCTTGTTCTTCCTCCTTCTCCTCTTCTTGTTCTTCCTCCTTCCTCCTTTTCTTCCTCCTCCTCCTTTTCTTCTTCTTCTTCTTCTTCTTCTTCTTCTTCTTCTTCTTCTTCTTCTTCTTCTTCTTCTTCTTCTTCTTTCTTCTTCTTCTTCTTCTGTCTCTCTCTCTGTCTCTATCTGTTTGTCCCTCTCCCTCTCTCCCTCTTTTCACTTTCTCTCTCCTCTCTGTTCTCTATCTCTCTGTCTCTATCTCATTCTCTCTTTTGAAAAATACTGATGAATCACTCCTGATTCTTACTCATTTGACTCATTCAACTGTGTTTAAGTTGAAGTTCAAGAATACCAGGTCACCCTCATTATATCTGATCTGGCAGTCACAATGTACAGGATTTAATTTGGAAGAAAATATTTGATTCTAATTTGCATTGTCTGCTTGTGTGTGTGTGTGTGTGTGTGTGTGTGTGTGTGTGTGTTTTTAAGCATCTACTTGCTTAACACATTCACATGCTAAAAGCTTGAGTGAATGTATGTGGTCATTCATTTTGCAGTTTGGAAGGATGTGTATTGTTCAAACTTTCCAGCAGGCAATGAACCAGTCTGCACTTGAAAAAAAAGCCTTTATATCTACCTCCCATCCCTTGGAACTCAGTTGCCTAGCTCTACAGATTAAAAGTCATGGGCTTTACATTTCCCCCTATTATGGAAATATGAACATTAACAGGGGAATCAAATTCATACTACTACATGCATATTACTATATTTAATAAGTCCACAAAAGCAATAATAACCCATTAAGTTTTCATTCTAAAATAATCTTGAATTTCCCTCCTTTGTTCACTGTTGGCAATCGATCATGATTTCTACAGAGTAATGTCTTTTTTTTTTAAATAAAAACCCAAATCAAATGAGCTGTTTAATTTTCCCTAAACCAGAAAAATATGTATCCAGTCCACTATAGAGGCTTAAATTTTAGGAAGTGAATATTGATGCATCAAATTGAGGATGAAATATGACTAGTTTACTTCAATGTACTGGAAACAGATAGTATTTTTCTATGGTGTTAGAAACATTTTCTGCACTAAATGATAGATATTTTCATTTTATACTTTTTTTCTACGTGTCCATTAAAGGAAATGGTCTGAACCTGGTTTTCCTGAATTCTGGTTTCCTTTGCTGTAAATCAATACAATATGGCCAAGTTTCCACTTTCCAGTGAAATAAAGCCAAGATTTTCTAGAAGCTCACACCTTGAGGTTAAGAGATCATTGAATGGAATCACAAGATCTTGGGGTTTATCTTCTATTGGCAAAATATGTCTGTGCCATCAAGCTCTATCAATGTTTTATAAAAATACTGACATGATAGAGTATGAGAGCAATAAACAAATTTTTAAAGGTTGTTAAAAACATACAGTTAGGACTGCCCAGTCATGGGGGAAATTACTCATTTATTCATTAAAAACACATTTTAAGGACCTACTTGGTACCAAAGAGGCATGGTACTTCATACTAAAGGTACAGAAACAAAATGAAACCGTTCCATCCATAAGAAGCTTGTATTCTCCTGGGAGGTAAATGCCATATAATCCTAGAGTCTATAGTTAACAAGAGAGTAATCATGGAGTAAATCAGAGATGTCCTCTTCCTTCCTCCAGTTTTCTTAGAGTCCTTTGAGTCTCTCCTTTGCCCCTATCACATTCATTTATCCGTACCTTTCTCCCTAGAGAAGGTGCCGCCCTACATTTATAGAAGGAGTCTCCTTGCTCAGGATTTTCTCATAGAAAAGAAATCCCAAAGTCTAGCCCTTATCCTTAGAAAGCCAGCAAGCTAAGGGAACAGGGGAGTGACATAGTTGAATTTTAGGGGTATCTTTTTGGCAACTGTGTGTAAGATAGATTAGAAGGGAAAGAAAGGGAGGCAGGAAGAATAGGATGGGGAAGAATCAGTCTAGATTGGGCTCCTTTAGGAACTGTTAGAAAAATATGGAGATTATCTTACTTTTGACCAAAATGACCTTTTTTTATTTCTTTTATTCTTTCATCTTAGCCATAGCAATAGGCTAGTAACAGATTTTTATAAAAGTTAACCACTTTATGTGAGTACAGGTGAAGGAAAAAATAAGGGAAAAATGAAATTAGCCTAACCCTACTGATGTAATCTGCAGATAATGCATTCTGTCCCCAGGCCCTATCTTCCTGGGGCACCATTACCTGTAGATTTCACCCAGCTCCCTTTGTAATGTAGCTATAACAAGATTTGATGAGCTCTGACCTCTTTAAAGGAAATCAAATGCTTAAAAAAACACAACAAAAATGTCTAGCCTCAATGGGAAAAATTGAACCCTTTTAACCTTCAAAGTGCTCTCAGTTTATAAAAATCCATAGAATTTTCAGATGTCATTGTTCTAAGTGACAAAATGCATATCACTCAAAGAAGATCCTGAGCAAAGAAGATCCTGTGTTTAATACTTTGTGAATTGAGGAAAGGCTAAATCTACTGTAGCTTCAGATTATTTTATTTTACTTCAGCCTAGACTTTTAATTTCATTGGTATATGGAAGGAAACCTTTTACCAAAATAGATCTCTTTGAATCTTACAGAGTTGCTCAGGGCACAAAGGGGTTAAGTGACTTTGGCAGCGTGCCACAGGTGATGTGTGTCAAAAGGAAGACCTGAGAGGGCAGCTAGATAGTACAGTGGATAGAGCTCCAGGTCTGGAGTCAGGAGGTCCTGGGTTCCAATCTGATCTCAGACATTTCCTAGCTGTGTGACCCTGGGCAAGTCATCTAATCCAGGTGCTAGCCCTTGTCTTTCTGTTTTAGAACTGTTACTGAGTTGTAGTTACTAAGTTGTTACTTAATGGTTACTAAGACAGAAAGTAAGAGTTTAAAAATAAATAAATAAAAAGAAAGACCTGAGTCTGTATCCTCCTGATTCTAAGCCATCTCTCTATCCATTATGCAGTAATAGTCAATCAACTAGCATTTAAGAAGTGCCTGCCATACTAGGAATTGTACTAACTGATAAACACATAAGAAAGGCAAAAGATAGTACCAGCTCTCAAAGAGCTCACAGCCTAATGGGAGAAAGGACATGCAAACAACTGTGTCCAAACAAGCTACAGACAAGACGGGAGATGCTCAACAGAGAAAAGATTTTTGAGATTGGGAAATGCATCTTGTAGGAGATGGGCTCTTAGCTGAGACTTGAAAGAAGCCAGGGAAGCCAAATAACTGCTCTGCTACCTCCCAAGGGATTGGATGTCAGGTTTCTGTTAAATACCACTTGTTTTTGCCTTCTTAAAACTACCAAATCATTTTCTTCCTTGAAATGAGCTAATAGTACATGCTCATCCCACTTCCTCCATTGGTCTCTCTGCAAAGTCAAGAGAATTAGCTGAAGCTCCCGAATATGTCAGGTGAGCCCTGTTTGGAGGATGTCTTGGTGGCCATGGACAGGAACATCATAGTTTTATCAGTTTTTATCAGTTACTATCAAGGCATCCACTTATCTGAGTGATTTTACTAATCCCATATAATTCTAATACTCCATATTAATTCTTATATTTAAACAAAAGAAATAGAAATGAAAAAGACTATCTTTCCCTACTATCTTTTCCCTAACCATGTGCGCACACACACACGTATACACACAACCACATTCTGTACTAAAAAAAAACAAAAAAACAAAACAAAAAAAAAAACAAGTTAGGCATTGTTTCCAGAGATTCTTTGGATTGTTCTCAGGTAACACCACCTGCCTGGCATATTGTAATAGTCTGTCTTGCAGCCTCCACTCTTTCTAACCTTTTCTAACCCATCCTTTATGCTGTTGCCAGGTCAGTCTTCACAAAAGAATAACATTTAGAATTGGAAGAGACTATTTAGACCAAGCTTCTCATTTTATTAAGAATCTCTGATCGTGTCACTCATCTGCTCAAAATTCTCCAACGGCCCATTATCTGCTAAATAAAATCCACACTTAAATCAGTCCCATTACTGTATGGTTTCACATTTTGGGTAGCTTCATGTTCACCAATGATAACACTGAGAACGTCTATTTATAGTATAACTTTACACATGAAAATAATAGCACGTTAAAGCTTGAGCATCCTCTCAGAACAACCCTGTGAGCTAGGTATTACAGGTGTCGTTATCCTGGATAAACTGATGAGGAACCTGGAGAGAAGACAGCTTCAGTGACTTGCCCATAGCCACCCACAAGTGAGGTCCAGACATGGGAATCAGAATCTTCTTCGTTCCCCGTCTAGCATCTTATTTCCTTTACTACACTGCCTCTCCAAAAATAAGCTCAAGTGATGGAAATACTACCCAGGGCCTGAAGTCAAGACAATGAGTGATCAATCTGGCTAGATTTTTCTATTTCAAGGAAAGTTATCACTATGTGATCTCTGTAACAGCATACGTATTGTCCAACAATGGTCCCTTGACATATACTTGTGGTTATAGAAATCAAAACTAAAAAGCATAAAAAGGTTATTCTTTAATTTTCAAAACAGAAGAAACAATTCAAAAGATATTAAACATACAATATGCAAAATGGTTTAAGAATCACTAAAAGCAATAACATTAAGACTTTTTTTTTATTTCATGCACAAAACTTTCTATGTCATGGAAAGCCTTTCACAATCCTTCCTACTGTTCTAATCTTTACTCCCTTCCATATTCTCTCTGATCTAGCCATACATGCCAATGTGCTGCTCCTCAGAAATAAGGTTCTATCTCCTATTTTTATACATTTGTCCAAGTTGGACCCTATATCTGGAATGCTTTCCCTCCTCACATTGACCTTTTGTATTCCTTAGCTTCTTTCCATAGAGCTTGAATGCCATCTTCTTTACATTTTTTCTGCTTCCCTTAGCTACTAGTGACTTCTCTCTTGGAGGTTATCTTCCATCTACTCTCTATATATCTTGTATATACATACTTGCTCATATATTGCCCCCCCATTAGAATGTGAGCTCCTTAAGGGCTGGGTTACTGTTTTTTTCTTTTCTTTGTATCTATTGTACTCATCCCAGTGCCTGGCATAGTGCTTGCTGAATGACTGGAGAAATTCCTACTGCCTATTATCATTAAGAAGTTTTCAATTATATCTGACTCTTCATGACTGCATTTGGGTTTTCTGGCAGAAATATTGGAGTGGTTAGCCATTTCCTTCTCTAGCATGTGGATAAGCTGGAGAGTGGCCAGAAAAGTATAAACAGGGTGCTAAAAGGTCTTTATGAGGATCAGTTAAGGAATTCAGGGTATTTAGGGAAGTAAAAAAAGGAAAAGAAGGGAAGAGGCAATAGAAAAAAATGGAAGAGAAGACAAGACAAGACTTGGTCATGGGCAGTGATAGTAGCATAAGAGTATCTGAAGGAAAATCTTAGACATGTTTTGCTTGGCTTGTGAGGGAATGGGGGAAGTTGCCCCCAAAAAAGGCATATTTTGGTGTGTTCCCCTTCAGTGGAGTATAGGTGATATTTCTTAGATAAGTTGTAGTGGTGCTCTGTGTTCAAGTCTGAGTAGGACTCAATGAATCCTGAGTTCCCTCCAAACTATGAGAGTTCGCCACGTGGCCTCCTCCAAGATGGAAGCTAGTCTTTCCAGAAGCTAGGAAAGGGGTCAGCCTTTAATCACCTAACAAAGTAATCCAAGAGTCAGAGTCCAAGTAGAAGCTGAGCTCCAAGAGCCCACAATCCAAGCAGTAGTCTCCAGAGAAGCTCCCTGGAAGACTAAGACTATCTCCAGAAGACAATCTTTTCAGACTATCTTCTCAAAGACAATCTGTTCTGAAGGAATTCTGAATGAGTTTGGGGCTTGCTTTTTATGGTGATTTCTTTTCCCTTCCCCTCTTCACAGGGGCCAATCACAGCTTCCAAATTGTCTACCACTCCCCAGGGGGCAGTATCTGTAGGATCTACTTCTTACCTTCTGAAGGTTAAGTTCTCATCAAAAATATTCACAGATTCCCAGCTGATTAATTTTCTAAGAGTTCTTATTCTGAATTCTCTAAGTACCTTGCTAGCTTCTCACCTAGTACTAAGTAGGGTGTTTAATCTTTTGTTGATTCAATTCAAAAATAGACAAAGGAGAGTTAATCTTGTCTTCACAATCTAGTGAGGCACTAAGTAGGGGTACTTAAGTTATTGTTAACCAAAGTATTAACTCAAAATAGACAAAGGGAATAAAGGATTCCCTTTCACAAGTGTAAACTCAAAGAGAACAAAGAATTCCCTTTTACTGATACTTCTTAACTTTGTGACTGCTGGGCAAGTCCATTAACCCCCATTGCCTACCCCTTACCACTCTTCAGCCTTAGAACCAATACAAAGTTAGGACTTTTTAAAAAATAAGTTAAATTGAATTTGTCTTAATAGCATATCTTTTTTTCTTTATATGCTAATTATTTTTTCCAGATGACATCTTGATACGTTTTTTAAATAGACATTTTCTGACATTTTGTCATGCACATTTTCTCCCTTCTTTTAGCCTATCTTTAAAGTAAAGAAGGATAGATTCTGGCTATCCCATTTTTTATGTTCTTCAAGATTTCAGGCCAATAAGGAGCACTTAGATGGCTGGTTCTCTATCCACTGAGATCCAGCCTAGAGATTGGAAGTTCTGGGCTCAAATCTGAACTCAAACACTTCCTAGCTGTGTGACCCTGGTCAAGTCACTTAACCCTGATTACCTAGCCCTTAGTGCTCTTCTGACTTGGAACTGATATTTAATATTCATTCTAAGGTACAAGGTAAGGGCTTTAAAAATATTTTTTAAAAATACTTCAGAGACTCTTTTTTCCAGGTACAGTTTTATAGCCTTCACATTGTCTTGTATAACATTCCTCTATTCTGCAAGTATTGGCTCATCATCACAATTCAGATCCTCATCATCTGTTACCTGAACTATTGAAATGTACTGAAGTTCATCCTTCAGCATTTAGTCTCTCCTGTTCTCCAATACACTCTCCACAGCTGTCAAAAAAAACCTTCCTAAAGCAGAGATCCAAACAAATTGCTTCCCTCTTCCCAAATCTCCAGTGCCTCTAAGAAAAAAATACCAACCAGTTATCCAGTATTTAAAGCTCTCTAGCCTATCTTTCCAAGTTTCTTCAAAAATGCTTTAGGAATCCAGAGAAAGAACTGTGGGAGCAGAAACACAGAAGAAAACCAATTGCTTGATCACATGAGATGATGGGGATGTAGACTCTAAGAGATCACCCTAGTGTAAATACCAATAATATGGAAATAGATCTTGATCAATGATACATGTAAAACCCAATTGCACATTGGCTATGGGAGGGGTTGGAAGGAGGGGAGGGAAAGAACATGAATTATGTAACCATGGAAAAATTTTCTTAATTTATCAATAAAAATGCCAAAAAATATTCTTTAGGAAAATTACTGTTCCAGTCAAAGCGGTTGTATCTTGGCATCCATTTCCTTCCTCCATAATTTTGTATATATTCCATTATTTGTTTGTTTGTTTCCTTCCTCCCCTCTTCTTACCTCACTTCAAGGCTCAGCTCAGGTGCTGAACTCTACTTTGCAGTTTGCTTTGATGCTGCTAAATGCTAGCACTCCATTCCTCTTCAAATTAACTTCTCTGTTTTGGGGAACATATCCCACAGTGAACTGTGAAATCCTTGAGGGAATGGTCTGGTTTTCTGTTTTGTCTTTGCATGCCAAATGCCAAGCATGCTGTATTGAGCAGAGTAGGAGCTTTCTATATCTTTGCTGAGTTCAATTGAAAACATACTCTAGCCTAGGATTTTTTAACCAAGTTGCTATTATAGACCCCTTTGGTAGTCTACTGAAACCTCTGGACCCCTTATGAAAAATAAAGTTTTTAAGTGAGTACAATCAAATAAATATGATTAAAGAGGAAACCAACCTCACTCAAAGGCAAAGTTATAGCTTTTTAGTTGACAGCCCCCTGCATCAGAATCCCTACCTAACCTAGTGTCATCATGGATTTGCCCACCCCCTGAGACTGCATTTCATTCAGATTGATTTAAGTACTTCAGAAGTAATAGAAATATTGATTGTTGTAAAGGATGATATAACCAACCATTCAGGTTGGCAAAAATGCTTTGGAAATACTAGAAATAGAAAACTTCCCTTTAAGTATGGGCACATCCATCATACATAAGTTGGAAAATGTTCAGACGATGAAATGTTTTTCTTGATGCCTTCTAATTTTCTCTTACTTAAACTCTGGGTTCACATGATTAGTCATGATGGCAGTGAGCCAGCTCCTTTGTAGCTTAATGGGCTACCTATCTCCTTAATTGCAAGTAAGTGTTTTTGACTAGACAATATATAACCTTTGGTATTTGTTGATTTTCACTGATGAGAAAAAAGATACATATTTTAATTTTAGTAATATTCTTTTCGGAGGTGCCATAAGTCTATGGATATTAGATGTTAACTTAGAGGTTAGAGGAAGATATCACAAGTTCAGGCACATAGAAATGGCTTTTGGATCCTATAAAGATCTTAAGACATATCTTCCTGGTTTTGTTTCTGAGTGATGCCAGACTTCAGTTAAGAGCTGCAAAATCTAGTGACTAGAGAGCCATCTTTGGAGTAAAGAAGATCTGAATTGAAATTCTTCATCTGACCCATGCCATCTGTAAGACCTTGGACAAATCATTTGTCCTCTTATTACTCTACACAGAGCCATCAAACTAAATTTCAGAGAAGGTGTTCTTCTGCAATGGTAGACAGAATTTCCTCTTCCTAGAGTTTCCCATGTAAATTGAATCACAGGTTCATTCCTTGTCTCTATATACCAGTAGGTTAGGTACTGGAAATAGTTTATTCAAAGAGTTGACATTCTATTTGGAGAAACAAAGCTGACACATACTACTAAATTTATAAAATACAGGATAAAGAGCATTTGGTAGAGGTATAACCATATTTCACATTTAAAATCAGGTCATGAGTGATGGAATGGGCCATAGATGTCATCTAATCCAACCTGCCATTGATAGAATACTTCATCCACCTAAGAAAATGGTTTTCCAGCCTTCATTTGAAGAGTTCCAGTGAGGAGAGACCCATTACCTTCAGAGAAGATCCATTTCCACTTGTAGCCAATGCTGATAGGATGTTTTCCCTAATAAAAAGCTTAAGATGGTCCCTTTCCCACTTCTTTCTTTTGTTCTTGATTGAGTACCTTAAGAGTACTTATCAGCCCAATCACCCCAAACCTTTTTCTTGGGAAGACTAAATTTCCATAGTGCATTCAGTTGACCCACCCACCCATCCTCTCAGGATTGGCCAAGGTTGGTTACTTTCAAGCTTGTCAATGGCCTTGCCAAATGGCTCTTAGAATTAAATTCTGATTAATTCAAAAATTGTCTTGGAACAAAGGCCTGATTTTACAGAATGAAAAACAAAATGGATTCTGATTGGGTGTAGTAGTAACATCTGACAGAAAAAAAAATTTCCCCCCTTTGGCCTAGTTGCAATGGGATAGGGGGAGAACCCCCTCAAAGAAATTAATTTGGGGGAAATCAAAGAACAAAAGGCCTGTCTCTAACTTTCCATTGGGTGAGGCATTTAGTTAGGTTTTCCCTATAATATTTAGCCTAAAGGCATGGAATAAATCATTACGTTATAAAGTATTTTCACAAGTTTTCAAGGGGATATTTGGAAGAATTTATTTCTATTAAATCTGGACATAAGTTGAGCCTGAGCTGGCCTCTCCTGGCAATCCCCTGACTCTACCCCACCACACACACTTTTTTTATGAGAAGGAAAATACAAGTCTGTCTCTCTCTTTTTTTTAATGGGTAGACTTGCTCAGGTACACTCATTGATACATTTTAATTAAAATGCTCTGTTTGGTGAGTGTTCTTGCTAACTCAAATTCTGTTTAACCAAATGTTTTATTGCTCTGCTCTGAAGGGTAAAGGCTGCCTTATGTTTTCCCACTGGGCAAACCTGAAAAACGCTCTTACATTCCAAATGTACACCAAGGCATGTTATACCATTACCATGAGATATTACTGACATGAGCCCGATCAGAAAATTTTCAATAAATTTGGATTCTTGTGAGGGAAATCCATTGTAAATGTCAGCTTGCATATAGAAGGAGGAGCCTTTAATGCTTTCTGGATTCTGTTTGTGATATTATAGCCCAGTTTCCCACCTTATCTTATGGCTAAAGAAATATGATAGATTTGCTCTAGAATATAAAGTGTGCTTTGAATGCATTTGGGAAATTTGAATAGTCACTGTCTCTTTTTAAAAATTTAATCAGATGTTTCCAGAATGAGTGTGGGTTTTTCCTAGAGAATAAATTAAAATTTTGGTTGTTTTATATTTTTTTTAAATTAGCAGTTTATGTAAATAGCATTAATGTGTTCTTTCAGAAGTGATTTGTGCTCATAACAGTATTTGTTTTCTATTGTACCTTTAGTAGGATATCAAATCAAATCAACCAACAACAAGGCAGCCTAGTGACATGGTAGATAGAGCACAGGAATGCAGTATTCAAAGTCAGAAAGGCCCAAGTTCAAATGTTACCTCAAACACTTCCTGGCTATGGGACTCAGAAAGTCACTTAATCTCAGTTTGTCGCATTTTTCTCATCTGTGAAATCAAGATGATAATAATAGCACCTACCTCAATGATTGTTGAGAGAGACTCAATGAGTTCACATGTGTAAAGTGCTTCATAGATATTAAGTGTCAAAAAATCTGAGAACACAAAGAAAGGCAAAAAACAGCCCTTGCCATCAAGGAGCTCATATTCTTAGTCATAGACAGCATGGAAACCACTGTGGATATATGGATATAAGAAGGAGAGAGAGAGAGAGAGAGAGAGAGAGAGACAGATTTAGACAGAGACAGAGAGCAGAAAGAGACAGGGATACAGGGACAGAGAGACAGAGACAGAGACAAAGACAGAGAGATGGCTAGATAGAAAGAAAGAGATTTAAAAAAATGTTGTGTATATATGCATGCTTATCTACATGTGTAATAGTTAAGAGGAAATCTCAGAGTGAAGCCAAGCAGGCACTAGCTTTGAGGGAACCAGGAATGTCTTCTTTTCTTTTAAACCCTTATCTTCCATATTAGAATCAATACTGTTTATTGGTTTCAAGGCAGAAGGGTGGTAAAGTCTAGGCAATGGGGGTTAAGTGACCTATCTAGGGTCAAACAGCTGGGAAGTGTCCTGGGTCTGTTTTGAACCTCTCAATCCAATGAGTCAACTCTTGTCTTCCTCTCCAAGATTCTCTTTAAGAAGATGAGACTTTAGCAGCGACTTGAAGGCAGTTAGGGGGTGGGAATAAGGGGGAGCTAAGAGCTGACCTCAGCATACCCCTGCCTGTGTTATGATTATTGTTAGAGAAGGAGATTCTCAGTCCTATGTCTTAAAGTGATGAAGTTTTGCGAGGTGTAAGATGTGATTTTCTTATGACTAGCTGTGACATGTGGAATCTGAGGAAGCTGATGAACTGAGAGGCCAGGATATTAGAAAGGTCAATTTGAAAATGGTTGCCATCACTTTGATGTTGGATTTTGGATGGGAGACAGAATCAAGTTGGAGACACTGTAGAAGAATTTCTTTGAGGCAGAGGGATGACCAAGAGAAGGATCTGCCTCCTTTTGGATTTATCTACTAAGCTGGCCAGATTGGTGGATGAAATTTCCTACACTGAGACAATTATATATCCGTTGCATACTAAAAGTTATGATAATCATAATTATTTGGAAATGAGGATGGGTAGAAAGAAAGGTGCTGAATTCTCTTCCTAGCCATAAGCCAGGGCATATATGAAACATATGGTTGGAATGGTTGGATTTTATTTTAATTTGAAGAATGTTTTTAATTTGCTTTCTCTCTTTTCTTCTCTAGAGGAAACTTTTGAAGTTTTACAAGGTGATTTCAATTTCTGCCAACTTGTATATAAATGTCTATTGTAAAAGTGTCTTTTGCTCAGCATTGGAGAAAGTGTGGAGGGGATATGGTGCCTTGAGGAAAAGCCAGTGTTAGGGTTGGGAATGAGAAAGGTAAAAGGTGTAGCTTGAGGATACAGCAAGAGTTTGTAAACAACATAATGAGATTTCTAGAGGGCACAGTGGAGAGGAGGATGAAGATATGTACTGGCAAAAGATAAGTCAATGAGGATAAGAGCACAGAGAAAGATAACAGACCAAAAACATTTTTATCTAGATGGCTGATACTCAGTGAGTGGCAAGGAGAAGAGGAGCAGAAATCTGGAGTCTGACAGCCAAAGAGCAGGGAACTCCATCAAGAATCATCCTCGGATGTTCTCTGATGCATCATGATTCTCTGGAGTAGGTCCTCAAGACTATGCCAGTACAAAACAAATTCTTAGCTCTTTGCCTTTGAAATGGCAGTCCTCAATGCCTAGGCACCTTCCTGAACAGAATTTTCTGCCCCTCTGGGAACTGCTTAATTTTTCATTTCTTTCCCTCTACCTGTCCTAACTCACTCATCTTCTGGGCTAACTGACATAACTCTTGGGATTATCCCGCTTTCTTATATCATACTAATATGGAATTCATGCCTTTATAGAGGGTTTTAAAATAAATAAATAACAATTAATATAATATATAATAAATTAATATAATTATATTATATTATAATAATATAGAAATAAATATAAGCTCATTTTAATGCATTCTGAGTGAACCATATGATGCTAAGAAGGACAATAGAGAACACCTGGACAAATCACTCTAAACTTAAGTGTTAGCCTATATTGAAGTATATTCTTTTTCTGTCTGAAGACCTAAGTAGGGACTTCAATGGGATGAAAAGATATGGGTGAGTTACAGGGTGCATTGGTAGAGAAAGTATATGCACCAACAAATTTACAAATCCATAGAAGTAATCAAAATAAGGGTTCGAGAAGCTCCAGAAAGATATGTTCTTGTAGGATGTCGGTCCTCGGCTTCCTTTAGCGTGATGACATTTTATCATGGCTTAAGTATTAGATTTTGGAGGACTCTCAGGTTCAAATCCTATTTCTACTTGTAGATCACCTTGCCCAAGTTACTTGGACTTTTTTTAACCTGTAAAATGAGAGAATTAGGTTAGGTTGATTCAAAATTATGATGGTTTGATTCTATCCTCATTAAAAGTTGGTGTGACAGAGTCTTCATACAGCTACTTTTTCCTTTGTGGTCCCCACATATGACAATGCCGAAGAAGGGGCCTGGTAGAAGACACTGTGATGACTCCACTACAAAGATCTTTTAATCAATAAGTATTTTAAGTGTCTTATCAGCAACCCTGGATTCAATTATCATCCCTATGCAACTGATTCTCAGATCTTTTTGTCCATCTAATCTCTTTCATTATTGCCAGTCTCACATCTCAATTGCCTATTGGACATCTTGAACTGAATATCCCATGCTTTTTTTTTTTTGGTTGCCTTAGTCATATCTGATTCTTTGTGGCCCCATTCATAGTTTTTTTGGCAGGAAAATGAATTCTCTTGACCCCAGACCCAGCATTCTATACACTGTACCACCCAACTCCCCCAAGTCATACTGTGCAACCTGGGCAACTCACATAACCTCTACATCCCTTGGTTGCTTCCTCTATAAAATGAAGGTAATCATAGCAAATTCCTCCCAGAGTTGTTGGGGGGGCATAAAATGAGAGTATTTATAAAATGATTTGCAGATGCTCTGTAAATGCTATCATCAGTATTACTGTCATCATTACCACCATCATCCTTATCACTAGCATCAAATACAAAATCATCTTTTTGGCTTTATAATTTTGCTCCTTCCTACTTTCCCAGTTCTTACGCTTTGATCTCCTCATATTGTAGTGAGCCTTCATTCACAATCCCCTCATATTCCCAGTGATCTTGGCTCCCTTGCTTTTCTCAAGCAAGGGTTTCATATCCCAACTCTAGGTTTTTCCATCCTCTGTTTCCCACAGTTGGAATGCTCTTCCTTCTTGGCTAAAATCCCACCTTCTGCAAGTTGTCTCTCTCAGCTCCCTTTAATGCTATCATCTTACCTTGCCTTTCCTCTAACACCCAATTTATCCTGTATATGTCTCATTTGAACAGAGTTGTAGGGATGTCTTCTCTCCTAGTGGATTTTAAACTCTCGGAGAGCAGGAATTATTATTTTTTGGCATTTCTTTGTATTCCCAGCACTTAGCATAGTACCTGGGACATAGTGGGTGATTAATTAATGCTTGATGACTTGATTTCACCAGCATATCCCAAGCACTATGACAGATGTCATGGATACATGCTCAAAGAATGAAGCCATCCAAATTTGCAAGGAATTAAAATTCTCTGATTTCTATAAATAAGAAACACATGGACCACTTGGAGGATGCAAGACCAACCACAATTGAAAGGGCTTGGATGCCAGGCAGAGGAGTTTATATTTGATATACAGGCATGGCCAATTTTTGAGCAAGGAACTGACACAATGATTTTGGTGTGTTAGGAAGGGATTAGTTGAGCAGTCCTATCTTTGTGTCTATTTTTATACATCATTGTCCTTGGTTAAAATGCTCCATGAATCAGGTGGCTTGGGGCAGCCTTCTTGAGGGTCATTCTGGTTTGGGACTTATTGTTGTTCTTGTTCATAGGTCTGGCCCTCCCACATTATATTTTAAAATCCTTCCTGAGTCACTGTGTCTTTTTCCAACCCTTTTTACCTCCCCAAGCCCCCTCCTCCACTATTTTGTAATTCTTGTCCCCCTAGGAAAGAGCCCAGCCATTCACTGTAGCAGAATGGCCTATTTTAAGGACCAGCTGTTTGGGGAGAGGGTTGACAGCTTTAATCCTCCATCTCCTTTCTGGTGACAATGTTGGCTGGCAGGCAGTCAGCAGGGAAGTTGAAGAAGAGATTTTCCAAAGAAAACATTCACCCTGGAAAGTAGCAGCCCATTATGAAGGTGAACAAAGCAAGTTCTGCTAGAGCGGTTTTCCACGAAAGCATGTTATGCCACTTTGATTTCCTTTGCAAAATGAAAGGAACCCACCCCCTCCCCGCAAAAAGCCAAAAAATGGTTGTTTTTCCTCCCATCCATGCATTGAGGGCTCCTATTGGTAGACCTGACTTTACTGATGACAGGGTTGCCTTTCTGGGACTACATGAATCCAGGGCAGTGACACTCAGTGTAATTTCATTTTAATAAGTGATCTTTGGGGTTATTGTATTCATTCTTGGCATGTTCATCTATTATTAACACTTCGGGATATTCACGGAAAGGAAAAAGATGTCTCAGAAAATAGAAATAGTGCCCTTCTCTGTTTTATTTTCTCACATAAAGCTCCCAGTGTAGATGCCACAATAGGAATGGCAAGCCCTCCTGACAGCCATTAGATATTAAATATTATTTTGTTTGTTTGTTAATTTTTGTGTTTGAAACCAAATCCTACACTGGCATTTTTCTATTTGCATTCTTTCATTCATTTCTTTAACTTTTCCCAAGGTCCAAGGAAGGCGGCTGAGGACAGGTAGCTCATTACCCATCACTACTATCATTTCAGGTGGTACTGATGGTGTTAGTAGTAGTAGCAGTAGTAGCAGTAGTAGCAGTAGTAGTAGTAGTAGTAGTAGTAGTAGTAGTAGTAGTAGTAGTAGTAGTAGTAGTAGTAGTAGTAGTAGTAGTAGTAGTAGTAGTAGTAGTAGTAGTAGTAGTAAATATATTTAAATAGTACTTTAAAATTTACAAAGCAGAACAGAAGGAAACCTTTTTTTCTTTTTCTTTTGAATATTTTCCCATAGTTACATGTCTCATGTTCTTTACCTTTCCCCCAAGTCCCCTAACCCCCCTTAGCCAAAGCACAATTATACAGGGTTTTACATGTATCATTTATTCAAGACCTAACTCCATATTATTGATAATTGGACTAGAGTTATCATTTAGTGTCTACATCCCCAATAATATCCCCAACAGCCCATGTGTTCAGGCAGTTGTTTTTCTTCTGTGTTTCTCCTCCCACAGTTCTTCCTCTGAATGTGGCTAGTTTTCTTTCTCATACATCCCTCAGCCTTGCTCTGGATCATTGCATTGCTGCTAGTAGAGAAATCCATTATGTTCGATTGTACCACAGTGTATCAGTCTCTGTGTATAAGGTTCTCATGGTTCTGTTCCTTTCACTCTGCAACAATTCCTGGAGGTCTTTCCAGTTCACATGGAATTCCTCCAGTTCTTTATTTCTTTGAGCACAATAGTATTCCATCACCAACAGATACCACAATTTGTTCAATCATTCCCCAATCAAAGGACATTCCCTCATTTTCCAATTTTTTGCCACCACAAAGAGCACAGATATATATATTTTTGTACAAGTCTTTTTCATTATTATCTCTTTGGGGTATAATCCAAGAAGTGCTATGGCTGGATCAAAAGGCAGATAGTCTTTTAAAGCCCTTTGAGCATAGTTCCAAATTGCCATCCAGAATGGTTAGATCAGTTCACAACTCCACCAGCAATGCATTAATGCCCCAATTTTGCCACATCCCCTCCAGCATTCATTACTCTAGAAGGAAATATTTCTTAAGCACTTACTATGTGTCAAGCATTGGGGATATAAATTTAGGTCTTCCCCTGCTGTTAAGGAGCTTCCATTCTATAGAAGAAAGAAAACCTCTAAATGAGTGTTGATGTGAAAAAGGGGAGAAAAGGAGAGACATGATAGGAGGATTGCCAGATATCTGGCTCTAGGCAGAGAAGATGAAGATTCACCTGTCTTCAGATAGAGCACAAGGTTGGGACTGGGTGGAGATGAGGGCAATGACCAGAGAAAAGAAAAGGAAGTTTAGATGGAGTATGGAGCAGCTAGGTTTTACCACAGTAGGGAGAGCACAATGTCTGGAGTCAGGAAGATCAGAATTCAAATGGGTTACAAATACTTTGTATTTATATGACTGTGGGGAAGTCACTTAACCTGTTTGTCTCAGGTTCTTCTACGGTTAAATGAGTACAATAATAGTCTCTAAATCCTGGAGCTATTGTGAGGATCTCTTCTCTTTCCAGTTTTTAAAAGTAACCCTTCAGGTCAAAGAAATGGAGCTCCCAGGGTTGAATAATTAAGACAGGTTCTCCATTGTCTCTCTTAGACCTCAGGCATAGAGATCTTTTGCCCATCAAGATGGGTTGAGGTGATTATATACTGAGAAAACATCTCTACCAGAATAATCCTGATTTTTCAGCAGCTCTCAAGACCAGATTAACAAGTTAAAACCCAAAGGTTTAGACACTCCCTCCAAATCACCTTCCATTTTGTTCTCCCAAATAAGGAAAATGGTGGAGGTGGTCTCATCTTGGACTCCATTTGCTGCTTGCCATGAGCCATAAAATTCTCTGTATGTTTGTGTGTTTGTGTGCCCTTTTGTTCTATAGGATTGCTCACCACCTACCCACTGATGCTGATTCAACTTTATATCTTATAGCCTTGAGTTTATCATATACTTCAGATTTCATTAGACTCTCAGCTTTAGTATTTAATGACCCTCTGCTCAAATTGCTCCAAATAAAATTGGAACTCAGTTTGACTCCAATATTTCTCTTCTCTGGTGCACAGGAAAAGGACATTTGTCATTTGCTTACATTTTTTTTCCCACTTGTGTCCCAGACTGAAACTTCCTTCTCTTGCCTCCCTTTCTATGCCACTCCGATATGGGTGGTCTCTTCTATTAGAATATAAGTTTCTTGAGGGCAGGGACTTCATCATTCTTATATCTCTATCCCTAGCCCTGAGCTTAATCCTTAGCAGGTATTAATTGGTTAAAAAAATGCTTTTCATTTGTGTTTATTTTTGCCTTTTAACAATTTTTCTCATAAGTGTATCCATACCTTTTGCATTTGACACAGTGATAGCTTCTAGTTTACAAGATTATTAATAAAATATTTATGTCATGCTTGAACGTTTGTAAAGAATTTAACATCATTATTTAACTGGGTGCTTGTAATTTAATAGTAAGATAAGTTTTAGGTAAATTGTCATCTCCATGTCATGGATCTAGAGGCTGAGTCTCAGAGACAGAGAGAGATAATCAACAATTTGTCATCCAACCACTATTTGAAGACCTTCTTCGATAAGAGGAACTGACTCTCAAAGGTTGTCATTTTATGGCAGGGAAGCGAAGGAGTAATAATCATTAGGAATAAAGCCTAAATTCATCTCTTCAAAATTTCCCCCTTTGTACCAAGAAGATCAAATCTAATCTCTCTTCCTTGAAGTGTCCTTCAAATACAAAGACGATGATATTATCTCTGAGGCTATTCTTTTAGGAATAACATGGCTTCTAAAGGGCAGCCTGGTAGTGCAATACACAGAGCTCTAGACCCGGGACAAGAAGTTCTGAGTTTAAATCTGACCTCAGACACTTAATAACCTTGTGACCCTGGGCAAGTCACTTAAACCTGTTTGTCCCAGTTCCTCGAATGTAAAATGATATTGAGGAGGAAATGGCAAACCACTTCACAGCACCTTTGCCAAGAAAAACTCAGATGGGGTCACAAAGAGTCAGACATGACTGAAATGAATTAAACAAAACAACAAATGGTTTTTAGTTATTAATATCCTTTGAAATGAGAATTTTTAGACTTCTATGACAGCATTCATTAGATAATCTCACCTTTCCTGAATTATAGAATTAGCTGTGGCTTAGATATTTTTTTAGGTGATATAAGGAAATTACTTTTCTTGTCCAAAATAATTCCCTGCAATCTGAGAACCAATTCATCCACCATCAACTTCTAACTCATAGTGGGTAAAAGAGAAATTGCCAACATGAGAAAATGAGCTTCAAATGGTTTGGAACCTAAGTCAGGAATTCATTGTATTCCCTTGTATGTGATTTATCATTATGTTTTTAGATTGACAGCTGGGATTTAATGGCTGTTTCATAATTCTATCCTCATCCAGAAGAGTGAGATTCCTAACCAACATGTTAGACGGCTTGATAGTATCGCTCCTACCTGATTTTTCCTTGGCATCACAGTCTGTTATTTTTAAATGAGTCACAAGAGAACCTAATATGTGAACTAAGCTCCGTTTTGTCGATATTATTGGGCAACACTGATTTGGTACAGTTTCTGTGGACTGTAAATGTCTTATGGTCTCTTTATTTGTAAAACAATGGTAGGAAGAGCATTAAGATGGCAAAAATTATGATTTGCCTGATTGTTTCCTCATTTATTGAATGAGTTTAACCATTTTGGGATACAGGTACATTTTCTATTCTACATCTTTATTTCATTTTTGTTTGTTTGTTTCATTTTTATTAATATTTTAAAACCTTTGTGTGCATTTGACAGAATGAGAGAGTTCAAATTCAGTAGCTTTTTTAGCTATTGAATGTATCCAGTGCCCTGAATAGGTTGTAATAATATGGAAAACTATTGCTAAAATGTAAATATTGATAATATAGAAATAATATGTAAAACAATTTACTATTATATAATAATTTTATTGATTTATCAATTCAATTAATAATATAATAATAAAACTATAAAACAAAAAGCCCCATTTTCTCCATTTGGATTGATGATACCAAAATTCATTCATTCATTCATTCATTCATTCAACAAGCATTGAAAGTTCCCACAATGTGGGAAAGAACACCATAGTGCTAAATGTGCATGTGTGAATGTGTTTATATATAATATACACAACTACATATATATATGATATATATATTTGCATGTGGAGAGAGAGAGAGAGAGAGAGAGAGAGAGAGAGAGAGAGAGAGAGAGCTCTTGACTTNGAGAGAGAGAGAGAGAGAGAGAGAGAGAGAGAGAGAGAGAGAGAGAGAGAGAGCTCTTGACTTCAAGCATCTTAGTTAGGTAAAAATATAAGATTTAACTCACAATAAAGTCTCCATAAAAGGTTCATTAAGAGTGATGAGTCTTCCTAGAAATATCTTAACAATGTACTTGACACCATTTTTATTTAATTCAATTTTATATTTTGCCATTGTCCAAATACTGATGAAACTTACAGATCGTGTCTTAAATGCATAGACATACATACAGTCATTTTATAGATGGACACATGGACATCTATTTATGTGTTTATATAAACATATGTATATATAGATATAAATACATTTAACACATGCATGGTCTATAATAATACATGTATATACCTATACATGTACATAGGATATATCTATGTGTCTATGCTTTGTAGATATCTACCCATGTGTCAATTTTGTGTTTGTATTCATAAATATATATATATATATATATATATATGCCTTCATATATGAGTGCATTTGTATGTGAGTGTGTGTCTATACATTTGAAGATATTAGAATGGCAATGTAGTGTAATGGGTAGGGAATTGCCCTGAGATTCAGGAAGACCTGACTATGTGACTCTCTTAGTATCCTAGGCAACTCTCTGACATTATGAATAACAGGGAACGTAAGTACTTTCTTCACTAAAAGGAATTCTCTCATTTGAAAATTCTTTGTAACAAGAAATTAGACTTAGCCTCTGGCCCTATGTATATTTTACATATATATATATATATATAGATAGATAGATAGATAGACATGTTATTAAGTTATTAAATATATACATGTGTATATATTTTGCCAAATTATTCACATATAGATGTGTATACATTTTGCTAAATTATTAAATAAATGTATATGTTTTACTAAATTATTAAAAATACACAAGAATATTTTAATATATTTTATATATTATTAAATGAGTAAGAACCAATTCAATCTTTTCTCTGTCAAAGAAGAAGATAGCAATGCTGAAGAATTTTTTAACTTCATAAAGGTTAGAAAAATAATAATCATTCAATAGAAAAATGGGATGTCTTCTTTTTTTAACTTAAGCATTTTCTTTCTGGGTCCACCCTTTTTTCTTGCATTCTATATAATTCTTCCCCTTCTCAGCCTCTTTAGTCCATCCTAACTGGTCTTGTTGCTGTTTCTCTTTCATACCATCTGTAAAAGTGAAATTTGGGAAATGCCATCTAAAAGTGTATATATTTCTATGGACAGGGGAAACGTATCGAAACTACATTTCCCGTGATCCAACATGGTCCAACTGGTTTCCGTTTCCAGGTCTTTGGGCATGAGGAGGCCTACATCCACGCAGAGAAGAGTTTATAATCTCCTGGGTTAGGAGGGAGTGGTCTCTTGGCCAGCAGATTCAGGAGGAGAGAGGATAACAAAATGGGAGCGGCAGTTTTGAATGCTTACAAGCCTGTGGTCTAATAACTTATCTATCAGCATGGCTTTAATTAAAATACTAATATATATATTTATACCAGCCTTTATCAATTTTAATATTTATACATCCCATCTCCATTCTTTATACAAACTATTTTCTGTGATTGGAATTTTTTCCTTTCTTCTTTACACCTCTTTCCTTTGAGTCTGGCTGAGGCATCATCTTCTATGTAAGGCCTTCTTGATCACCCCCAAATTATCTTGTATGTGTTTTGCACATACTCGTTAATGTATATGACTCTCTCAATAGAATGTAAACCTTTTGAAGACAGCAATTGTTTTATTTTTGTTTTTGTATCTCCAACTCCTAGAACATAGTAGGTACCAGTATTTGCTTATTGACTAACTTCTGCTTTTTAAATCTTTACATTTTTTTTTTAATTTTGAAAATTATGTAGGTCTAAAAATAGAGGAAGAAAGCTATTTCTCAAAAAATTCTCTTCTTTTAAAAAAAAGGCCAGGAGAAAGAATATTTTACTGTGGCAAAAATTATGTCATTCAATTGAACCAATATCGTGGACCTACTATGTACAAGGCAGTCAACTCCTGATTGATTTCGCATTAAGAAGGGCCATGGCTTCTTCTCTTACCTTGTATCTTCTTACCTTCTACCATTCCCTTCCCACCCCCAGCTCCATAATATCTTATTAAGAAGTAGGCTGGAAATACAATGAGTATTTCATCCATTACCCCATGGATTCCCAGAATTAACAACCAACCCTTCCTAGTCCCAGGAATTGAGTAAATCCTTTTATTTGCATTGGCAGCTGAGTATGGGAATTGGCCGCAGGGATCCAAATTCCTCCCTCCCTTTCTTACTGTTTGGAACTGGATGCCAAGTTGGATCCAGCCAAATATTGTTGACCCTTGGTCTAAATAATAGATTGGAGGATTAAAGACCTGAGAGTTCTAATCCTTTTGCCCTCCTACTGATTCCTGGTGACTTTGATCAGTTCACTTGGTCTCAGGGTACTTCAGTGTTCACTAAGAAAATCTATACTATGTTGTGTGAGGAATAGCTATTAGGGTTGTTGCTAAAATAGAGTTTTGCTTATATTCTCCAACACTCCTCTGTTCTAGACCAATAATCCCTGCCATGCTTTGGGATCTTCATTCCTATTCTGACATAAATTTGCCTTATGGAACTTGTGCTGGAATCCTTTCCCACAACTCTCATTCATTTTTGTTGGGAATGCCATACAAATCCTCGCTAACAAAAAATCAGCCAATCAATCCTCATGACTTGATATGTGCCTAATAAATACAAACATAAATATATATATATATATATACATATGTAAAAAAGTTATAATATTTTCTTTAAGGATATTTGAATTCCCAATGGAAACCCCTAATTTTGGGGTAATTAAATCCTACCCCTCTATTTTCCTGTTTTACCTCTGAACCTCCAAGTTATAAATGATTTTATTGTTATTGTTTAGACTGGTGATGTCATTGAAATAACTGACTTTTGTCCTACAATTGGATTTTAATGACTCTGGAAGAAAGAGGGAAGTTGACAACCATGTGCAATTCTGCGTCACTTAAATTCAATTCCAGTTCATGCCAAGACATCACCCCATGACGTCACTGGTACTCTTCAAAAACAATGAACAAACAACACCACCACTGACAATAATAATAATGACTTTATTACTATTAATAATAATAGCTATAATTCATCCATGCAAAGCACTTTATAAGTATCTCATTTGACCCTCAAAACAACCATGGAAGGCACATGCTATACCGTTAAACATATTCTACATTTGGAAAATTTGAGGCTATAACTGACTAAATGACTTCTTCAGGATTTTTCAGCAAGAAGAGTCTAAGCTGGATTTGAACTTATGTCTTCCTGACTCCAGGCTTAATGCTCTCTCCACTGAGCCATGCAGCTAATTTCCCATTGAGAAAATTCCCTCTCCCAAGAAAGACCAGCATTTGTCTCACCTTTGCCTCAGGAACTTGAGTGAGAAACTAAAAGACGAAGCACTTGAGCAAGATCACACAGGCAGCATGGGTCAGAGACTCAAACTCAGGTATTCTTAAGTTCTTCATGTCTTAGGTGGGATCTCTGAGGCCCCTTCTAGCTCTAGGACTATGCCATGCTTTCTGTTGTCATTCAGTCATGTCAAACTCTTTGTTGACCCTGTTTGGAGTTTTCTTGGCAAAGAAACTATAGTGGTTTGCCATTTCCTTTTCCAGGTCATTTTATAGATGGGGAAACTGAGGCAAACAGGATTAAGTGACTTGCCCAGGGTCACATTGTTAGTAAGAGTCTGAGGTTGGATTTGAACTCACAAAGATGAGTCTTCCTGACAATGCTATGGATAGATGGTATTTATTTATATAGAGCTTTAAGATCTGCAAAGCTCTTTATACACATTATCTCACTAAGCCCCCTGGTGTCCCTGTTTAACAGACAAGGAAACTGAGGCTCAGAAGTGTGAAGTCATTTGCATAAGGTCACAGTTAGCAAATGTCAGAGGTAGGATTTGACCTCAGGTCCTTTTGACTCTAATTCCAACAATCTCTCTATTGCTGTGTCATGATCTTTTCTATTCAATATTAATGAGCATTTATATAATAATAATGATAATTCACATTTATGTAGGACTTTAAGATTTTCAGTGTCTGGCATGATTTAACTCATGTGAGCAAAAAATACATTTTAACCAAATAAAAAATTTTTACCACAATGCATCACTCACTCTACATATAATGTCTTGTTCCTTAATCTGAGATACTGAGAAGTGAAAATTTTCACATTCTCCTTTTTTTGCTTCTTTTCTTTTATCCTTAGTGGCCTCTCTGAGAGGTAAATACCTGAAACAGAGTTAGGAGCTCAAATTAGATAAATTTTATCTGTAGATCTCTCCAGCTCTTTTTAGACTTAAAGTTAAGTTTAAGAAAAAGATTGAACAAATCTTTTTCTCCTTTAATTTTTTTTCTTTTCTTAAAGTTGTTGCTCATATTCTGTGGAAGAATTACAATTGCCAAACATACCAACAGCCTTGCTTCTTTTTAACCTCTCCCTATCAATTGGTTCCTTCTTTTCCACCTTTAAACATGCCAAAATATAACCATCCCTAAAAAATAAAATAAAATCACCACCATCTCCTACCCCCTCAGGTTATTGTCTAAAACTCTCTTCCTCCTTAAACCTTTACAATCTGGTTTCCATTTCTATCACTCGACTAAAACTGTTTTCTCCAAAGTTCCTTGTGATCTCTTCATTGTTAGATCTGATGCTATTTCGCCAGTCCAAATCCTTCTCAAACCTATTTACTACGTAAGACAAGAACCACACTCTTTCTGGAAACTCTGTTCCTCTCTAGATTTCGATGACACTTCTAATTCATCTCCTACCTCTTGATCTCCTTCTTAGTCTTCTTTGCTGGTCCTCATCCCCATGTTAACCCTTGGCTATTAGTATTCATCAAAGCTCTGACCTAGGTACTCTTCTCTTCTTCTCCTGCACACTCTTAGGCAGCTCCATCATGAATTTACCAATCATATTTATGTAGAGGATGACACTAATTTCTATAATAGCTCCACTTTGTCCCTTTGTTTCAACCTGTATCACCCACTGTCTAATGGACATTACAGAGTGATATCCTGGAGGCAAACTCAATGGCTAAAATTGAACTCATTATTATTCCCCTCTAATCCTCTTCTAGACTTCCCTATTTCTGTCAAAGGTACCATCATCCTTTAAGTGTCTCAGGTTTTTAATCCCAGCATTATCCTGGACTCCTCCCTCTCTCTTACCTCATAGACACCACCATTTGTTATTTCTACCTTCTATGATCTCTTGAATCTGACCCTTTCTCTCTATTCATGACATTCCCACTGTAATACTGGTTTTCATCACCTTTACTCTAGATTTATTGCAATACGCTCCTAATTTGTGTCACTGTCTTAGGCTGCTCATCACTCTGGTCCATCCTACACACTGCTAGGAAATTAATGTTCCTTATTACCATGCCAATCCTTTAGGCAACCAACTCCAGTAGCTTCCTATTGCTGTGAGCAGAAAACATGAACTCTACATTTAGCTTTCAAAGCCCTGCTCAGCTTGGCCTCCACCTTTCTTTCCATCTTCGTTGGACACTACTTTCCCTCCTTTTGGGGGCAATCTGGCCAAAATGTCCTCCTCCTTCTTCCTTCTTTCTACATGATATTCTTCCTTCCTCCATGCATTTCAAATGGCCATCCAATGGGCAAGGAAGTCATTCTGGCCAAAATGTCCTCCTCTCTCTTCCTTCTTTCTACATGATATTCTTCCTTCCTCCATGCCTTTCAAATGGCCATCCAGTGGGCAAGGAAGTCATTACATCCTTCCTGCTGTCTCTTAGTATCCCTCAACTGTAAAGATACAGCTCAAGTACCAGCTTCTACATGAAGCCTTTCCTAATCTCCCAAATGCTAGTGCTGCCCCCTTACCAAACTATGCTCTAGTTAACCATGTTGGGGTAGGGTATCCCAAATGTTACGGCTATTGCACTGAGACACTTGGGACATATTTATATATTTGTGCTAATTATATAGCCATACTATATATGCATATGCAATATCATCCACACATATGCATACACATGTGCACAAATACAATACATGTATGCTCGTATGTATATACATGTCAGTCTCTGGGTGTATTATATGTGTAGATATGTATGTATTTACATACAAACACTAGTCTCCACCATTCAACTGTTTCATCCTTTATCCTTGTATCCCCACAATCTAGCCCAATGCTTGGCCCATAGTAAGCATTTAATCAATATTTGTTGACTGAATGACCTTGTACCCCTGCCTCCCCCCAAAAAACTTCATTCCTGTCCACTCACTCACTCACTCTCTCATGGAGTTGCTGCTTCTGTCTGCAACAGACATTCTTTCCAATGACCTTTACACACATTTATTTCTACGATCTGTCTTCCTCTTTCATCTTCTTGGGAATCTTCCTTCTAGTGTCTCCATGATGACTATCACAGACTCTAGGTTAAAATGGAAATCTTTTCTTCTCTTCTTTACAGCCTCTCACCATCCGGCTTCTTTGGACCCTTCCAGCCAACATGAAAATGTTGCTCTATATTCCAGCCTACTGGTTTATAAAAATGAAACCTTATCTCCCATCTCCATACTTTTGCACATGCCATATACCCCATGCCTGGAATTCACTCCTTCCTCACTTTCACCTCTCAGAATTTTTATCTTTAGGCTCTTTCCAGGTTCAGGGCATGTGCTGCCTTTTACATCAATGCCTTCCCAACAATCTCTTTAGTTGCTGATTTTCCTTAAATTACATTGCATTCCTGAATCTGTTTATACTCTCTATTCCTGAGTAGAATATAAATAAATTGGATTCTAGGTCCACTTTTCATTTTCATTTCATCTTTATATCCCCAGCACCTAGAACTGTGCAACAGGTCAGTGATTATTAAACTGGGTTGAATTTTCTTCAGACTGCTTAGATTTGTCTTCTCTGACTTAAAATAACCCCCGGAACACACCCATTGTAGTTCTGATTTTTTTTTTTTGGACACCTGGAATCCTTTTTTTTTTTTATCCTGGTTTGGTATTTATATTCATGTATTCACTTTGTGTTTTTTTTTCCTTCCTCTCCCCACCTGGATGGTAAACTCCTAGGAGGAAAAGAATCCTTTAGTTGTCTTCCTTTAGAAGATTTCCATATCATATGTAGTTCTCTGTGGCCAGGGAGTGCTTAGAAATACCCAGGTGACTCTTTGGAGGTGTCTGGGGACATGTAGTTCTGTCTTTCTGTGCTTTGAAGTCTACCCTAATGAATGAAGACGAGTGTCGGGGCCCCCACCTCCTTTCCCTTTTAGGCAGGTCAGGAAATAATGGTTACAGGGTGTTCTATGGATGTAAACAGTTCAGTTCCTGAGTACTCTTACTAAAGCTTATAGTACAATGTGTGCATTAGAGGCTGCAAAACTCCCAGGGGAAGAATGCAATCTGGATTTTCCATCTCAGAACCTTAAGGCTGGGAGGGATCTCAGAGGTAACCTCCCTCACCCCCCTCCTCATTTGACATGTGAGGCCTGGAGGAACAAAGCCTGAGTTGCAGCTTTTGGAAGAGGTTTTTTTATTTTTTATGAGTGATCGTGCGTGGAGCACCCTTGAGTCTTTAAAAGTTAAATAGATCTCACAGCTATTTACACAACTGATAGAAAATTAGCTGCAAGTTTAATAAGCTATGATGAAATGTGCAGTTTTGAACTAGCAAATCCCAGAATTTGTCTTGTAATTGGTTTAAAAAAAGTAGCCGTCATTTTTGTTTATTCTGGTATGGCCTGTCTGAACAAGATGAAATATTGGAGAACCAGGTCAGAAGAGAGAGATTATTATTGTGCCCTCCATTCTGTTGTGCTATGCCTGGATGCCTCCTAAGATCTAGGTCTGGCAAGGACACTCCTCTTCCTGAAACTTTCAAGGGCTCCCTATTTCCTCTAACATCAACTATGAACTCTGGGACTGACAGGTATACAGTCTGATCCCTTTCTGCCTTTACAGTCTTTATTTTTCCTTATCCCTTCTTATATTCCAGCCAAACAGGCCTCCTGTCAATTCCCTGATGTCTGTGTTCCATCTCTACTTCTGTTTATCAGTATAAACAGTTTCCTACCCTTGGAATGCACTCCCTCCTTCCATCGTTCAGAATACTATCCTTTTTCAACGCTCAGATATGGGATCTCGATAAAAATCTTCCCTTTGACCTCCTACAGTACAAAAATCACAATCAAAGCTTAGCCAAAAAAAATAGCTCCTCTATGAAGCCTGACCTCACCAATCCATCTGCTAGTGCCTTCCTTCTCAACATTACCTTGTATTACACTTTTTAAACGTATATCTTTAAGTAGGTTTTACTTAAGTATATATTGTAAGTATATTTTATTTATTTAAGCATCTATATTAAGTATATATTTTTATTTGTGTGGCTGTTTGCAAGAGGTAGTCTGTAAACAACACTGGTATTAGGACTCAAAAGACTTTTGTTCGAATCCTACCTTCTGATGCTTTGGAAAAGTCCCCCTTCCTCAGTGTCCTTATCTATAAAATGAAATGGCCTCTGAGGTCCCTTTTAAGTCTACATCTGATTCTCCTCCCCAATCTAGTAGAATATAAGCTTGTTAAAAAGCAAAGAACAGGGAAGCTGGATGGCTCAGTGGATTGAGAGAGAGAGAAAGAGAGGGAGAGAAAGGAGAGAGAGAGAGAGAGAGAGAGAGAGAGAGAGAGAGAGAGAGAGAGAGAGAGAGAGAGAGAGAGAGAGAGAGAGAAATCTCT
>NC_058132.1:674814085-674898802 GCF_016433145.1 Gracilinanus agilis
TATATATATATATATATAGTATTTCTTTTACTTAGCAACAAATGACTTTCTAAGCCAGCAATTTTGTGGTAAATTAATATCCATTCTAGGAAAGGAAAATGAGATCTTATGCACAAACTTATATATATGCAAATGATATTTATTAAAGAATATTATTTATAGCTGACTAATCTTAGTAAAGCTGGAGCAAGGAGATGCTACAAGTTTAGAGTTCTATGGCTCAAAGTGAAGCTCCAGTAGGAGTCTGGCACCCTCGTAATAACCAAGGACAGCTTTCCAACTTTCTCCTTTACAAGGAAAATTTATATATATATATATATATATATATAACATATTTGAGTCAGTATTTCTCACTTCTCAGGTATTTTAGAGCAGTGATTGGTGGGAAAGGATTATCTTTCACTTCTGCTCCCAGATTAATGCTTTGGGATCTTTGAGTACTGTAATTGGTTGAGAGGATTAAAGAGGGAGAAAAGGAACCTAAATTTGATCATTACCCGAATTTCTTTTTAACTGTTAACTCCTCTGAGCCACTTTTCAAAGATATAAAACTTAGGAGGCAGCTAGATGGCTCAGTGAATTGAAAGCCAGGCCCAGAGACAGGAGGTTCTGGATTCAAATCTGGTCTCAGACACTTCCTATTTGTGGGACCCTGGACAAAACACTTAACTGCCATTGCCCCGCCCTTACCACTCTTCTGCCTTGGAATCAATACACAGAATTTATTTTAAGATGGAAAGATAGGGTTTTATAAATTTTTTAAAGAGTATAAAGATTACTTTATGTTTGGTAGTTTGCTAATATTCTTTTAATGTTTTTGGCTAGAATTTCATATATTTGGATGTAGTCGTGTGCTGGTAAATGTTTAATAATCAAGTCTCTTAAAAATAATATCGCCATGGGGGCAGCTGGGTAGCTCAGTGGATTGAGAGCCAGGCCTAGAGATGAGAGGTCCTAGGTTCAAATCTGGCTTCCCAGCTGTGTGACCCTGGGCAAGTCACTTGACCCCCATTGCCTAGCCCTTACCACTCTTCTGCCTTGGACCAATACACAGTATTGACTCCAAGATGGAAGGTAAGGGTTTAAAAAAAATAATATCTCCATTGCATAGTTTTCTGTTTAATCCTCATTAACATTTTCTCCATCACTTTCTTAAATCTAGACAATCAATTTAACTTGGAGAGTTTGACAGTATCAGATATATAAATGCTCATATAATAATTTACCAATCAGTTCTTGAGAAATATTGAGATCTGGCTCCAAAATACTTTTGGATGCTCAACAATGAGATGGACCAGCAGCAGTTACAAATGGATATGCCTGTATGTATTTTCTAGCAAGAAATATCAATTTATTGATGTTCTCAAAGGAAGAATGGATTTTGGAATTATAAAACCACTAAATAACCACTATATTTATATATCTTTATAAAAAGGTTACAATTACAAGGAAGACCCTGGAATGAATTCTGACACTTATGGTTTATGGTTGATCTTACTATTAGGATCCATTTTCAGGTTTCCCAGTTTTCAAGATGATTTACCTGAATTTGTTCTCTTACCATATATTTTGTAAGAATTTTTTCCTTCTACCAATTTTTAGTTTCATGAGATGATATTTTTCATAATCTTCTACCTTCCTTTGTAACTTTTAAAAAAGTATTTTTATATTCCTAAAAATGGCAAGAATAAGGATTTGCTGCCTGAGATATGTTCTTTACTCTTGATCTCCATATTTTACAACTGATGTGAGTTAAACAGCCTTAGGAAATGATGAGAGCCTGGGTCAATGTCTGTTCTTTTATCCAGTCTTTGAGTGTAGATAACTTATTAAAATATATCAGGTTGAAATTTTCCCACACCATATTTTCTTCCCATTTTCTATTCTTCTGATGTGGAATTAATTTTGATCTTTGCTCTGACAGGTAAAATTTGGGGAGAATGATTTTATCTCAGACTGTATTTTGCCTCAAACCTGATGTTTATAAAATAACAGTGTGGTCTGTAATCATATACCTCAATTTTTAAAAGTAAAACCAACCTCAGAGAACACCTAATGCAACCTCAGAGAACCCCTTCATTTTGAAAATGAGGAAATTTAAAACCACTGAGGTAAAGGTCCACAAGCAGTAAGGATTAGGTGTTACTCATTTTTATAGATAGAGAGACTCAGGCTTATGGATAAGAAACCCAGTCTTCCTCAGCATCAATTTCCTTCTCTGTAAAATGGGGATAATCATAGCACTTATTTTATAGGGTCAACATGAGGACCAAATGGGACAATAACCATAAAGCCATTTGTTCTCCCCAAAGTACTAGATAAATGTTAGCTATTAAAAACCTGGAAAACCATATATATATATATACATATAGCTTCAATGACATAATTAGGAAGATGGACAATCGCAAAAAATCTGAAATGAATGGTGCAGACTTACAAAAGAACAAACATGGCCCCAGATAAGAAATAAAGAAAGATACTTCTCATTCCTCCAAATAGATGGTAGAGGAGAAAGTTTATGAATTTGAAACATTTTACATGTCAGATTTTTTTTCCTTTCTTTATCTTTCCTTTTTTCCTTTCATTTAACTTTCTTTTACTCTTTTTTTTAAGAGAGAGGAAGGGAATAATCTTTTATCTAGCATTACCATGTACATAGCACTTGCTAAGTGCTTTTTATTTAAACCCTTCTTCTGCCTTAGAATCAATACTAAGAATCTTTGCCAAGGCAGAAGAGCAGTAAGGACTAGGTAACTGGGGTTAAGTGACTTGCTCAGGGTCAAACAACTAGGAAGTATTTGAGGCCAGATTTGAACCCAGGTCCTCCCGGCTCCAGGTCTAATGTTCTAGCCACTGTGTACCTAGCTTACCCTGTGCTGAGTGCTTTGATAAATATTATATCATTTAATGATTGAAATGGAGGCGTAGAAGGGATATAGAAAGAAATATAAGTGAATTAAAAACAAAAGACGTCAACCAAAATATTTTTTAAATAGTTAAAATAATAGCATTAGCTATTATTACCCTTATTCCCTTTAATTATCTGTTTAGAGGGAGAATAGGATTTGAAACCATAATCTCTTTTCCCTTCTAACTCCCCCAAATGCATAAGAATCCCAAATGACCAAGGTGATTGCTTTTCTTGAGAGGAGAGTCCAAGCAGAGATGAATTGAAATACAGAAAATGGTAGATGGGAGAAATAGAAACATATTTTGGTCGACCATCTATCTCCTTTTTTGTCAGTATCTAAAGAAGGTACATAATATTGTATGTAGGGATGGAATTGCCTTTTTTAACAAAAGATCACATTCTAAAATGTTCCACAAATTCCAGAACTCCATTTCATGCCCCTATGCATTCATTTTCCTGAAAAGAGAATCTTGGTTTTTTGTTTGTTTGTTTGTTTGTTTGTTTTTAAGCTTATCTCAGTTATTGGGAAAGTTGATAGATAGGTAGATATCCTGCAATCCTTTTTTGACCATCTATATAAAAGGAGGATTCTTTGTTTTGTTTTGAGACTTGGCTCTTTTCTACCCAATCTGCCAAGAATAGGTTTGTTTGTACACACACAGGTGCTATTTCTTGGAAAAGTCTTGAATTATATGGTCCCACCTATCTTATCATCCCGATGATATAGGGATCATTCTTATATTGTCGGCACTTTTATTGAACGCAATAAAACTCTGCAGTGCTTTGGGGGTAAATGTGTTCTCCTAAATTCCTGATTGCTTTGACCATTTCCCTTCACTCGAAAGTCATAGGTGGCTATAGACTGATAGAGAAGGATGTAAATTCACCTTTCCTCCCCCCAAATGGACTGTTGGGAAACTTGGTAAACAGTCATTGCTTTATGGATGCTAGAGATTTTTTTTTCCTTTTCAATGTTCCTGACTTAACAAGTCACATGTAAAGGCCGTCAGCAGCTCCTTTATATTATACATAAACATAATAAAAAATGTTACACCACATAACTTTGACTTAGTCGATAATTCCAGGCTTAGCCTAAGGCTCTGAAATGAAAATTATTCCTGTTACACTTTTTAATTACACCATAAACTTCACGAAATAGCTATTGATCTTCAGTATCTGGCATGAGCAAAGTTTTTTCCCTTCTTGTTACACAGTCATTGAGAGTCTGTCGTGGGGATCGAAAACTGTGGGTTTCAGAGAATTTGAAGGCAAAGCAGCCATGCCTGAAAGTACCTTTGGTCATTTAATTACTCAGATGTTTGCCTGCTGAAAAGTAATTTCCAATTACAAAAAATATTTACGGACGTCTGAGTGTTCCAATTAAAAGAAACACACCTTTGATATAATTCTAATGCTAACCCTAGTGAAATCCTTGTTGTTTCTTAATGTTCTGATACCAAGAGGGGTCTTGAATACCTTCTGTTTGGTGTTTGGGGGAACTAATCATTTCAAAGATTTGAGGCCCAGAAGAAGACATTCAGCCTTTTCTTTATGAACTTTGTCAAACAAATATCCCCAACCTAAGAAAAAAACCCTATTTTATAGCAAACTCTCCTTAAGCAAGCCTTCAAATTAGAGGTAGGAAGAAGAAATGGATAAGGATGCTCCAAAGGACTTTCTGAACAACTTTGGTATCAATTGTGAGACATGGGGAGATATTGGTGTAGAACCATCCAAGGTGCCATTTTGGTTCTCTTCAGGTATGAAGGACAACAACCGACCAACAGGTCATGCATAGATGGTTTGTGCACTTTGTAAGAGGCAAAACAGAAGCCATTGTCTTAGAATTTCTGAGCTTTAAAGGAGGTCAGGTGCCATCTTGTTTAGAAATTCTTTATCATGTTCTTAACCATGTTCAGGATTTCTTAACCACAAAGCACCAAAGGTACCATTAATGGATTTTCCCAGATTCATGACCTGGATATGAAAAAAATATTTTTTTCATTTAATAGCCTTATACTGAAAATATGTATTTTCTTCAATTATTTTGAATTATTCTGAGAAGGGCACCATGAGTTTTACCACATTACCGTAAGGGTCTACTAGAAAGAAAAAAGCTTAGTCCAACTGATCAAGAATCCTCTCTTTAACATAGTTAACAAGTGTACATGCAGTTTTTTAAATTGAAGAACCCCCTATCTTCCAAGGCAGTTCCTTCTATTTTGAGGTGACTGAATTTGCTAGAAAAAATTTTCATTACTTATATCTTTGCAACTTTCACTAATTATTTTGAGTATCATTCTCTGGGGCCACACAAGACAATTTTAATACCCCTTCTCATAATCTTTCATATATATGTCTTTGAAGATACCTATCATGACCCCCCATAATTTGTTTCACAAGTTTGGGATCCAGAAGAAATTCAACCTTTCCTTTCTGAGCTTTGCCAAAGCTCAAAACTTTTCTCCGTGATAAACAGCCCCATTCCCTTTAAATGATTCTCTTATGACATAATCTCAAATCCCTGGACCAACCTAGTAACTTTCTTCTACTCACTCTGAAGAGTAACTCTGTCCCCAAAATATGGCCTTCGAAAGAGAAAATTGGTGTCTCCAACACCCCAAATCTGGATATCATATTTTCTTAATAAAACATAAACTCCCTTTAGATTTTTGATGAGAGAGGGGGGAGAGGTTAATACCATGAGGCCATTATTGACACATATTGAAACCGCAGTACCTTTTTTAAAGAGGTAGTTTCCATATGAAGTGACATCTAGCTATCAATCTTCTATCTTGTTCCTTTGAATTTGATGCTTGAACCCAAGTCAAACTATATATTTGTCCCTTATTATAACATGAGATATATATAAACATATATATTATATGTAAACATATATAATACAATATAATATAAATATATTTATACTTATCTCATATAAATGTCACCTTATTGGACTCATTCTAATATCTTAGCTTGCCAAGACAATTTTCAGTCTTGATTCTGCCATTGAGCATATTAGTTGGACTTCCTAGCTTTGTGCCATATATAAATCCAAAGGGAACCATTTATGCCTAGATTGAAATCATTACTCATGTTTAATAGAATAAAGAAAATGATAGAAACCTAGGGCACTTCATGGGACATCCTCTTCTTTTTTTTAAACCCTTACTTTTTGTCTTAGAATTGATACTAAGTTTTATTTCCAAGGCAGAAGAGTAGTAAAGCTAGAAAATTGGAGTTAAGAAGTATATGGAGTCAAATTTGAACCCAGGACCTCCTATCTTCAAGTCTGGCTCTCTCTACCCACTGAGCCCTTCTTCTGAAATGACATCTAAAATTGCATCATTACTGCTTGTCTTGGGTCTACCCAACCACTTCCAAATCTACCTCTTCTTCTCTTTTTGCCATGTTTTCTACAAACATAGCATGAGAAACTGCCAAATATTTGTTAAATTCTAGCAAACACTGATCTCAAAGACTAGCAACTCTACCTTGTAAAGTAAACTTTCTGTGGCTGTTGGAAGGATCAAATGATACCCACTAGGATGTAAAATTCTTGAGTTTGGAGTCTGCCTTGATTTTTTTATATTTGAATGCCTAGCACTTAGCCTGGTGACTTGAAAATTGTTGGTGCTTAGTAAATGCTTTTTCATTGCCCCTCAACTTCTCTTCACCAGTATACTTATGAGCAACAAAGCAAAAAATGTGGCTTTCTTGTCCCTTGTTGGTAAATATTTGGGGTGCTATCCAGAAAAATCTCGATTGCCAAGGTCAGTGAATGACATCCTCAAATTGAGAGGTGCTTAAATTTCTGAGGACCAGATTGTTAATTTGGGAAGCTAGAATTCCCGTGCTACAGAGCTATGCTTCTAAGGTGGTGTTCTTTTTTTTTTTAATTATGTGATATATTCACAACTCTTTAATAATACTTCCCGTTAATAGTGGTTGGGGGTTTTGGTGGAAGTCTGCATCCCTCCTAAGTAGGTTTGCCCTTGTCTTAATTCCAAACCTTTCCAGTATTGTAATGGAGATTTCATAATATGTATTATTTCTTCAGAACTTAGCCCTAGTTTTCAGAACACAAATACTTCTCAGCAGAAGGAAGGATGCCTTTTGAATGTTGCAATAGAAAACAAGCAAATTTCCCCCTATGGCTAGGACATCTAGCCCCATGGAAGAAACCCGGGAATGTGTATGATGGGAATTGGGAGGCAAGGAGAGCTTGGTAGTCCTCCTTCGATCAAGGGCACGTTCCCCATTTTATCACAGCAGGAGCAAATCTTCAGCTATTTCTTGCTCTTCTAACTGAAGATGTAATTAAAGTCATTGGTTAAAGAATGAATGGATCTTTAAAGATAACTGAAAATGAATCAGTTAAGCATTTCATATTTGCAATATCTTTAATATTGATTTGGGATGCAGCTGATTGCCTTCTTTTATTTCATTTAGTTTGAGTTACAAAACCTCTTCAACTCAATACATACATTTATACAGCATAATATGAAAATTAGCATTTAGAACAGACAAGCCCTGGGTATTTTTCCCTTGTCTTTTCTTCAATCTAAACCACAGACTTTTTGAAAGCTCTGATGTGATCTGTGGTTTCTACCTAGGCTTCCTCCAAGGCTATTTTAAAAGAAGATATACCTGAAGTCTCTTACTGTGAAGTGATACCTGATGGTAGCTACCAGGATTTGTAAATGTATTAAGATGTTTTGTTTTGTGTGTGTGTGTGTGTGTGTGTGTGTGTGTGTGTGTGTGTGTGTGTTTTCTTTCATGTGATGGCAAATGTCTCTTATTGTTCTCCTTTGGCTTCTACTTTATTTGGAGTTTGAAAAGGCTATTGTTAAAATTCTGACCACTCAGAACAGCTAGGTGGCTCAATGGATTGAGAGCCAAGTGATGGAAGATCCTGGGTTCAAATGTGGCCCCAGACACTTCTGACTTGAGTGACCCTGGGAAATTCACATAACTCCCCTTCCCTAGTCCTTACAGTTCTTCTGCCTTGAACCAATACACATTACTGATTCTAAGATTGAAGGTAAGGGTTTAAAAAAAGTCTTGTCTACCTCCTGTGTCCTAATGTGGATTAAAATGTGGCTAGCCCACTGCTTTGCCCCTATTCACTGGAAGGTAGAATGTGATGATCCCAAGAAAAGAATGTGATGATCCCAAGTAAAGGCTCCTGAGAAATTCCACTGGAGGGGAAGAGGGTCAGATTATCAAAGGTTAGGAACAAAGAGATCCAGATCTGAAGATAAAGCTGACTAGAGACAAAAGCACAGGTGAGGATTTAAGGCAAAACAACAGAGTGTGGCGACTTGGCAGGAGCAGCCCCCCTAGGAGTCCAGGGGAGGGGGGGCACTGTTGCCTGCACTGAATGATACTGTTAGTTACCTTAAATTTCTTTTCAATTTATGATAAGAAAAGAGTGAATGACCCTGAGCTGGGGAATTGGTGGCAGCATTTAGCCAGAAGAGGCTCAGTGTATCAGAGCAAACCCAGGATGAGGAAAGAAAGGTCTGGTCCTTCCAATGTAGGACATTAGATGAGTTTTTCTAACTGGGAGATCAGATTCCTACTAGAGATTTTGGAACTTCTCTTGCCATATTGGTTTTTGTTTAGTTTGGTTTGGTTTGGTTTTCCCCAAGAAATCTTGAAATAACTATTTTTTATTTACTTGATAGGGATGGACCTTAGATTTCACTGGCAGAGGGGAAACTTCTGGGTGAAGAGTCTCCCTTTTACCAAGGCAGGATGGCACCTTTGATTTATATTCTTAGACTTGCCTGAAGCACTCAGTGATTTTGCCTGAGTTACATAGCCAATAACTCGTTAGAGGTGCCATTCAAACCTAGATCTTGCTAGCTTTAAGGCCACCTTTCTATATACGATGCCCCACACTGCCTCATCCAGCACTTAGCACAGTACCTGAGTAGGTCATTAATAAATGTTTATTGACTGGCTGTTAAAGACTCCAATGAGACCTAGGTTATTTTGTGTAGTCGAAAACAGCATTTCCCACTGATCTAACCATTAGCTTCCTAACATTCCTCCCTTACCCTCTTTCTTCTCCTCTTACAACTCTATTTTTTGGCAGGAGTCAAAGAACTCATCTAGGAGAGGATTATTTCAGGTCCCATGTCTGACAATGGAAGGTCAGTTTAAGATTTCAAAATGTCTAAATACTTAGAAGACTCCTGAAAGTCAAGGAACTTAACATAAAATAATAAGAAAAAAGATCTCTCCTGGAAGAACTCCCAGGCCAATTCAGCCCACAGAGTCTCCTCCTTTCTTCTGAGTCCCAGAGCATTCATTGTGCCTCTCGTCTTCTCATGAACACCCTGGGCTCATTGAGCATGGGATTAGAGCAGCCTAAATAAATATTATTATTATCCTAAAAATGTAATTTTATCAATATATACCATGGGACTGTCGTATTGGGTTCAGAGGAGCATGTCATCCCATTGTCATCAAAACACAGGTGGGTGAAGCATTTAATGACTAATTCAGTGCCAGTAGACACCTGCCCATTCATTAGCTGGGCTCCAAGCCCATTCACCAGATTGCCCATGCTCTTGACTGAGTAGGAACCAGCCAAAGAGGAGGCCAGGGGATCAGGCTGTGTAGACTGTGCCAGGTAACCTGGGACAAGTCATTTCGATATGATCATCGAATACAAAATGCTTCTTGACGTGCGTCTCACCTCCTGAAGCCTAATGGGCCAAACTGAAGTGCTGGTCTTCCTGGACAAAAAAGCAGCCTGGGGATTTCCTGGCCAGAGCCTCTGCCAAAGTGGCAGGTTGAAATGCAACAGGTGCTCAGGGAAAGTGATTAAAAAGGCCCAGCTTGACAAAATAGGTGTGATGTGACTGCAGGCGTTTTGTGTGAATGACATGTCCCAGCAGCTTGGAGCCTCCAGAGATTAGGCTGAGCGTGAGAATGAGGGAACTGTTCGCAGAAGATTCCCCTGACCTCATGACCATTAGCTACCTAATACCTTTTCCAAGGGAGCTGTACAGGATGTGTAACAAATGTGTAGGATGTACACATTTATTCTATTTAAATATTTCACATAAGGGAGAGAGGGAGAGTATCTTTCTTGATGTGATTTTTTTTTAAAAATCCATATGATTTTTTTTCTACTGGGAGAAGAATAACCAGAGTTAGACTACTCAGAGACCCCAAAGAATTTCCTTTGATTCATTCATTTATTAACTTTTTCACTCATCCATTTATTTGTTTATCATTATTTATTTTATTATTATTTTTAGTTTTTATTTAATTGATTAATTAAACATTTTTCCATGGTTACATGATTCATATTCTTTCACTCCCCTCCTCCTATCCCCTCCTCATAGCCAACATGCAATTCCACTGGGTTTTATGTATGTCATGGATCAAGACCTATTTCCATATTGTTGATAATTGCACTAGGGTGATAGTATAGAGTCTATATTTCCAATCCTATCCCCATTGACCCATGTGATCAAGCAGTTGTTTTTTTTTCTGCATTTCTACTCCCACAGTTCTTTCCCCAGAGAATTTTCTAAATGGATTCCAGACATAGATTTAGTTGTTATTGTCATCTTTTTGCCTCCTTCTGATCTAGCGCTTCTTTTGTCTTCTAATCTCCATCAACCTCTTTTCCCCTCACCTGGTAGTTGCCTTTACAAAAAAAAGCAATAGTGTAGAAGCTGTTAACCATGAGCATGGGAGGGAATTTCAAACTTTCAGGTATTGGAAATCTTACCACTTTCTCCAGTGGTAGATATTATTATCATTCAGGTTGGACCTTCCCTTGGGAATCTTGTTTAAGACTTCTCAAAAATGGACTTGGAGCTCTTCTTAAGATATTATGACATCATGGCGATTCCAATGGGAGCCTTTCTCAAGGATGTTGTGACAGACACCATGTGGAATCCAGTGGGATAGCCATTGATTTGTCCTTTCTCTTGACTGACCTATTTTATTTTTCTCCCAAGAGATTTGATAAGTATTGATGGATATAGAATTAGCTCTAAAGACTTAGAAGAGATCTTAGAGGTCGCATAGACCTATCACCTTATTTTATATTAAAGGACATCAAAACCTAGCTCAAAAAATTGACTGAACCAAGGTCAAGTTGGTTATTCAGTAGTCAGGTGATGGCTAGACTTCCCTACATTGCTTCATATAAGAATTAGGAACCAATCCTGTGTCCACCCTAGTATTTTGTGAAATAATTTCATGAATTTTCTTCATTCTGATTGTTTAAAAAATACAACAATAAAACCATATAGTGGCAGAGTGGTGGTTTGGTTAGACCTTGAAGCTAGAAAGAAGTGGGTTTGAGTTTTACCTCTGGCACATAGTGATTATGCGATCAATGATAACTCAGTTATTCTCTAGGCAACTCTCACATCATGAGTGGCAGAAAAGATGCTGATGAGCACTGGCAAAAGTAGTTTCCTGCACTGACGAAATCATGGATCCCTTCTCCTAATATAGCTCCATTTGTCAAGCCAACTGGCATAGATGCTGTTCCCCAAACATCTTTAATTTATCAGCTCTATGCCGTTGTCCAAGTTGTGATGCATTCGTGCAATAATCTACCTTCTCACCTCTAAGATTCCCTAGTTTCCTTTAATAACAGTGTTGATGGTGGAAGAACAGACCTGGGATACTATGCAGAAGGAGTGGTGATTTCCTTCTTTCTGTGATCACAAAGAAATAACATTGGGTGTCTTCATTTGGAAGCATTGTAGAATTAGCCTTCTTCTCCAGATGCTATTTAAGACATTGTCTGCTTTATGGTTACCTGATGATCAGAAAAAATAGTTGAATTTGCTTCTTCAGGGAGTTCCTGTGGACAGTGCAAATTAAATCAATGGAGAAATAAATGAAGAGATAAAAGTGGGTAGGTGGGAGGGCATGAAGAAAATGACCTCCTTACTCCTCCTGTTTGCATTTTATCCTTTAACATTTCCTGATAATTGAACATTCAAAAAATAATAATCAGGAAATTAAAATAAGAATTTTTTCTCTGTGACCTTGTGGGTTAAGCCCACTTGTCATGTTACCTCATCCTAAAATCCAGCTGGTCACATTGGACTATTTCAGTCATCTATAATAAAATGCATGTTCTGTTTTCCTCTTATAATCTGACTTGGTGAAATATGAATTAGGGTAGCTTAAGTAAGCTTAGTCCTGTTACAGAAGGAATTTTTCTGGTGTAGTGCCATATAGCAAAGACTCTGAGCTGATCCCTTATTGGGAGTACAGAGCTCTAAAATGTCAATGTATAGAACTTAGAAACTTATTGACTGATGCTTTCACGAATGAGGAATGAAAGAGAAAGCTAAATGGCAAAAAATTTTCCTAACACATAGGACATATGATCATAGACTCATCATAGTGTCATAGCTTTTGAGCTGCAAGGGACTTTGCAAGAGCCACTGTGTCCAACCCCCTCATTTTACAGGTGAGGAAACTGAGGCTGAGAGCTCAAATGACATGCTTAGTGTCAAACAGCTAGTAAATGGCAGATAATGTCCCTTCTCTCCCCAAGGACTTCCTATTCTCTCTTGTTAAAACACAGGCTGTCCAGCTCAACAGAGCCTGGTTCTAGGCTACCATTCTAGACTTAATTTACATTTTTCCCCTTCACAGACTCTTTTGTTCCAGCCAGTCTAGCCTGTTTGCTATTTTCCCATTGTTGCATCCCATCACCCACTTCCATGTTTTTGCGCAGGCTCTACTGTGTGCTTCGAATATTTTCTCTGCCTCTTGGGATCCTTAGCCTCCTTTAAGGTTTCACTCAGATACCTTTCCTATTATTTCTCTGTCCTCAAGCTATGGTGTAATTATAATCATTTACATTCTCTCACTTCAGTGAATAGAGTGTTGGAACCTGAAGCAGAAAGACCTGGGTTGCAGAACCTCAGCGGCTTTCTAACTGTGTGACCCTGGGCAAGTCACTTGATCCCTTTTGCCTAGCCCTTGTGCTATAAAACTTTGGAGTGATAAAGAAAATGCAGTCAGTGTCCTAAAGGAGTTTTTAGAATCCCCGAAGCAGGACCTCACTGTCTTCAGTAACCTCCCACTAACTTCCTCCTTGTTTCTTGGTTGCCTGCCTGGATGGGCTGTAAACACCTGCTCTGAGTCTGTCTCCTCTCCTTTCCCTCCTGTTGCCCATCCCATTCAGCAATATCCATCCCAGTCTCCTTCCTTTTCTGTTCCTCTCACTCAGACCTCATTTAGACTTATGACTCCTCACTTCTTGAAGTGACTATCAGAAAAATAGATTCAGCCAGCTGATAGGAACTACTTAGAGGAGCTTCCCTTTCCCAAATGAATTTGAATTTCAACAGCCTTCTTCCTTTGGGTAGAGCATCCCCTTCGAAACAATATGAAGCAGTACAAAAGTTGGCTCCTGAGATGGGGCCAGACAGCTGGTCTTCCTACCTGTGCTAAGGCAGGCTTCTCCTCCCCCTGCTTAGATCTAAATAGTTCAGTCCTGCAGGAGGCAGAGCTAGGGACCCGCCAACTGTGCTCTCTGAGCTGTGTCCAATCAGATCAGGCCCTTGGCTGTCCCCTTCTTGGGCTTCTTTCCATAACTGAGCACGGATGCTCTAAGCCAGACGCTGCTCCAGTTCAGAGTTCATTGCCAATATCAGAAATGCAGAAGACCTAAGAAAATAAGGAAAGAAGCAAAGGGGAGGCACGGTTTGGAATTTAAGGTTTACTTTCCAGCTCTGTGTTCTCATGTCACCTCAGATTAACACAGGTCTGGCCTTATTTGACTTTTTAGCAGGTAAGGCAGATTATCATTGGCTATTTTTTTTTCTCTTTATAGCCTACTGAAAAATGTATCTACCATTTTTTATAGGGCTTAATGCTATTTGGGTTCTCCTTTGCTGATCATTATTCATTCAGGTCTCCTAAAAGAAAAGCCCAAGGTTCAAAGCAAGAATACGATTCCAAGTTCTCCACTTTGTATTTAAAGTTCTTTAGAATTTGGCTTTTGGACCATGTTCCAGTCTTGGTTCTAATTAAGTCCTTCTGTGTCCCACTTAGACAAGTCTCCTGGTTCTGTCCCAAACATGACCCACATTCCCCCTCTCTAACTTCCATGGCCTGACCCAACTCCTGTCTCCTCATCTCTTCTTTGGTCTCTTAGCCTACTGTAAGGAGGCACTCAGAAACCTCCAATGATCCACATCATTTTTAGAGGTCTGTTCCTCCATCTTTCCTCAATCATGATACGTTCCTTTATTTTCATTAATGATTATAGCTCCTATTTCAGACATGCTTCACATTTTACAAATTATTTTCCTGAAAAACAATATGGTGAGGTGAGGAAGTATAAGAATTCTTCTCTAAATTAAGTCTTGGAGGAATACCAGAGCAGGGATATGAGAAGAGTCCTAACTCTGGAGTCACGGAACTTGAGGTCAGAACCTTCCTCAAAAGCTTTCCATCTTAGAGACATTAAATGTACAAGTTTCTTGACTTCATTAAAGCCTTAGTTTCCTCATCTATGAAATAAGAGAGAGCTTCCAGCTCTAGGTCCATGGAGCTGTGATATCATGTTAATTTGGGGTGAAATCAAACAAATGAATGTATTTCCAAAAGAATCAACATCATTGTTTTGGAGGAAAGTTTCCAACTGAAGCCACTCTAATTCAACTGAATAAACATCTATTAGACTTCTAATACATGCAGGGCACTGAACTAGGGTTCTGAAATTAGAAAGGTAAAATTAAACAGAGCCCATGCCCTCAAGGAACTTACCAAAGAATAGAATAATTAAATGATTATACTCCAGTGGAATTGGGTGGAAATAGACAGACAAGGAACATTTATTAAGTTTTTACTGCATGACAAGCACTTTTTTGAAGTATTGCGGATACAAGGAAAGATACCAGAAAAACAAAGAAGCAAACAAAATTAGCCCTTTGCCTCAAGGCATTCACATTATAAAGGAGGAGACAACATATTAATAACCAGGTACCTGTGTGTATCTATCTATCTTTATATACATATAGAGAAAGACACAGAGAGATTGGTGTTCTGTTGTTTTAATGATGTCAAACCCTTTGTGACTTCATTTGGAATTTTCTTGTCAAAAGTGCTAGAATGGTTTGCCATTTCCTTTTCCAGCTTATTTTATAGATAAGAGAACTGAGGCAAACTGGGCTAAGTGACTTGCCTAGGGTCACACTGCTAGTGTCTGAGGCCAGTCAGGAAAACTCATCTTTCTGACCTCAGGTCTGGCATTCTATTCATTGCACCAACTAGTTGTATGTATGTGTACAAATATTTCTATATATACATATACATAGGTAGATAGTTAGCTTCCATGTACCATATACATAAATTCTATCTATCATTCTGTCTATCCATCCATCCATCCATCCATCCATCCATCCATCCATTTATATATCTGTCTGTCTGTCTGTCTGTCTGTTGACTGGCTGGCCATTCATCTGTCTGTCTGTCTATGTATGTATGGAACATAGAAGGTAATTTCAGTGGGCTTAAGCACAGATCCTGGGGCAGGGGAAAAGGGAAGGACTGGGAATGGTATATCCTAGAGAAGGTGGAATTTGATCTGATCATTAAGGAAGTCAAGGGAATTAAACAGATTGGAGGCGAGGGGCAGCTAGGTGGATCATTGAATAGAGAACCAGACCTGGAGTCAGGAGGACCTGACTTCAAACCTGAACTCAGATATTTCCTGGCTGTGTGACCCTGGGCAAATCACTTCACTCCAGTTGTCTACCTCTTATTTCTCATCTGCCTTGGAACCAATACTTGTATCAATTCTAAGACAGAAAGTAAGGGTTTAAAAAAATAAGATGAAAGAGAGGAGAATGAGCATTCCAGGCATGAGGGACAGAAGAAAGGGAAGAGAAGGGGCATAAATATTGGTATATCATCTACCATGTGTTTGGCACCTTTTTATAAATGTTATTTCACTTGATCAACCAAAACAAAGCCTCTGCACAGTAGATAGGATGTTTTGTGGGAGAAAAAGCAAGAAGGCCAGTGTCATAGGACCAAAAAGGCATGGAGGGAAGTAAAATATTAGAAGACTGGAAAGGTAGGAAAGGACCAGGACATGAAGAGCTTTCTTTTTTCTTTTTTTAAACCCTTACCTTCTGTCTTAGAATCAGTATTGCATATTGGTTCCAAGGCAGAAGAGTGGTAAGAGCTAGGCATTGGGAGTTAAATGACTTGCCCAGGGTCACACAGCTAGGAAATGCCTGAGACCAGTCAGGAAGGCTTTTAAATGCCAAACAGACAACTTTATATTTGATCCTAAAGGTAACAGAGAGGCACTAAGGTTTGAGTAGGGATGATATTTGAACTATATTTTAGAAAAATTAAATATAAGATAGATTGGAGTAAGGAAGGACTTAAGTTAGTGAAACGTATTTGATTATTGAACTATTGTAGATGAGAGGTGAGGGGGCCTGAACTAGACTAGTAATTGTGTGAGTAGAGAGAAGAAAAATATATGAGATATAGTGAAAATAGAAATGACAAGATCTGGCAATATTTTTAATATATAAGGTGAGTGAGAATGAGGAGTCAAGGGAGAAACCCAGGTTGAAAGTCTAGGTCCTTCAGAAGATAATTGTGTCCTGGACAGTAATAGAGGTCCAGAAAAAAGAGAATGCTTGGAGCAGTGATTCCTAAAGTGGGTGCCACCTCCCCCTAGTGGGTGCTGCAGCGATCCAGGAAGGTGGTGATGGCCACAGGTGCATTTATCTTTCCTATTAATTGCCATTAAAATTTTTAAAAAATTAATTTCCAGGGGGCTAAGTAATATTTTTTATGGAAAGGGGGTGGTAAGCCAAAAAAGTTTGTGAACCACTGCCATGGAGGAGTCAATGGACAATGGGTTCTAGGTTAGACATGCAGTTCAAGATGTCTGATAGCCATTTGGGTATGTGACAGTGGAGCTCAGGAGAAAGATTAAGGCTGAATCTATAGACCTGGAAACTATCTGCATGAAAGTTTTAATTAAACTCATGGAAGCTAATGAGACCAGATTAACCAGGGATATAGTACTGAGGGAGAAAAGAAGTAAAGAACATTGGGGATCACCCTTGCTTAACGGACATAACATTAATGAAGACTGAGCAAAGGAGACGAAGATGGAATGATCAGCCAGGAGGAGGAGAATCAGGAGAGAGCAGCGTTATGAAAACCTAGGTTGGAGAAAGTCCCCTGGAGGAGAAGATGATTTATGGTGTGGATTACTGGAGAGAAATTAAGGACCATGAGAATGAAAAGTCCATTGCACCACTGATGACCTTGGAAAGAGAAGATCTTAACTTAGCCATGGCCATACCCAAAGTACCTGGACACTGTTCTAGAGATCCATGTACCTCAGATTCAATTAATATTTCACATCTATCAGTGTTGCTAGTCTAGCTTTCCTCATTCTTGCCAAAAAAGATTTAAAAATGAAAAAGCTAAATAATTGATCAATTTCATTTAATAAGTTAAATAGCATATTTAATCAAGTAAATTTTCATAATATTAAGTGAATTTCATAAGTTAAATTAAATAAGTTGGATTATAGACTGCAGCATGGCATAGTAGAAAGAGCCTTGCATTAGAAATCAGGGGACTTGGGTTCAAATATTAGCTTGGCCACTTACAAGCTTTATATACTTAATCTAATTGCATGAGCCTCAATTTCTGTATTTGTAAAATGAGGGAAGTTGAATTGGATAAGCTTCAAGTTCCCTTCCAACTCTTAAATCTATAATCTTATAAACTGCCTTTTCCTGATATTTGCTCTTTGGTGTCCATTGGGGAAGTCATTCTAGCTCTATGCATTTCACTTTCCTCAACTGTAAAACTCAATTAGACTAGATACCCTACAAGGGCGCTTTATAACTCAAAATATGTAATCCTATCCAATGGCTTGTGTTCCAATCCTGGTTCTGCCCTTTGTTACTTTGAGGCAAATCATAAAAACCTTAGGCCTCAATTTCCCTTATCTGTAAAATGAAGAATTGGACTATTTGGTCCCTGAGACCCACTCAGCTCTAGAGCCATGATACTATGACCTAGATTTTGAGGGAGAAGTCCAGTGCCTAAAGTTCTGAGAAAAGGAAATGAATGTGTTTCTCTTAATTACAGTTAGAGCTTCTTCAAATCAGTCTCAAACTTTTTTCTATTTATATCCTCAGCATTTAGCAAAGTGCTTGTCAAATATTGTTTGTTATTGTTGTTCTGGCATGTCTGATTCTTTGTGACCCCATGGACCATACTGTCCATAGGACTTTCTTGGCAAGAACTCTGGAGAGGTTTTCCATTTCTTTCTCCAATGGTTTAAGACAGCGATTCCCAAAGTGGGCGCTACCACCCCCTGGTGGGTGCTGCAGTGATCCAGGAAGTCAGTGATGGCCACACTTTTTTTGTATTACATTCTATTCTGAGTTCAATAAATAGTTTCATAATTTCCAGGGGGGCGCTAAGTAATATTTTTTCTGGAAAGGGGAAGGTAGGCCAAAAAAGTTTGGGAACCACTGGTTTAAGACAATTAAAGCGTTAAATGGCTTCTGTTATGTGGAGATACAAAGCATGGAATTCCTGCAAAGAGGCAGGGACAGCCTCACCCAGAATTCCTGGGGACCCCCCTGGAGAACTTTGGGTGAGGGGGCAGTTGAGAAGGGTTTGAGACTGTTACTTTGTGGAGGTTGAAGTGAGCAGACACCCTGCTTACTACTCCAGACTTGGGGGTTCACCTGAGGTGGCCATTGTAGCATAACCCGGTGGTTTCTACTCATAGGGTTAGCCTGTTTGTTAATATTATTCTTCATTAATATCAATATATAATTACCTAGTGATTTAGCGATTAGATATATAAATTATCTAACAAGTTCAGTTAGGTGCCTTCACCCCTCCAGTGAGGGGGAAGGGCAGCTTCAATCTTATTAGTTCAAGATCACTTTTCCTTATTCAAATACCTTCATTAACCTCTCTAGTTTTCCTTGTTATTTCATAATATAACCTTTACCTTCAAAACTGTGCCTGGGAAATTATTTGGGAGAATACTCACAACTCAGTCTGGACATCTAATTTGAATCCTGTCTGCTACCAATTTAAGAAGATCATCTCAGTCCACAACAGTTATAGCTAGCTTCTACTTACTCCTCTAACTGACCTGTGAGGAATATAAATTAAAGAAAAGGAACATCATTGGGGTTTCAGCCATAACAGAAACTTACCAGGATCTGATCCTGTCTTCATACCCAACTGAAACAGCAACTGTTAGAGGGGGAGGGGTTTGAGCCCCCTCCTTTCCTCACTGAAGCCTGTCAATCTGTGGCTCTTGACTTGAAGCTCTATTTGGCCCTGACATATTTATCTGCTTCTTCAAATTATCTGTTATTATCATCATAACACTTCTTAGCTAGTAAAAGTCTGAGGTACGATTTGAATTCAGGTTTTTGTGACCCTAAGCCCAAGCTAGTTGACTAAGTAATGGTTTAATAAATTTGTTTTTTAAATTTTAGTAAAATTTTTTAGTGAATTTAGTAATTGTTTAGTAAATGCTTAGAAATCTCATTTATTCAATACAACTGATCCTTTCTAGAAAGACTATTGGTATCACTGAACATAATATTTAAAATACCAATTGAATCAATTAATTAGTCATTGAAAGGCATGCCCCAGATAGAAGCTATCCCTTCCTTTGAGGCTTCTTGACCCTTTGTATTCTCTTATTCCTGTTCACAATCCCTTTTATATTATATTTATTTGTATGTTTCCTTTTCAACTCACACTTGTGCGTCTCTCCCTCTCTCTCTCTCTTCTTTCTCTCTCTCTGTCTCTCTGTCTCTCTCCCTCCCAAACCCCCACCGTTCTCTCTCTCTCTCTCTCTCTCTCTCTCTCTCTCTCTCTCTCTCTCTCTCTCTCACACACACACACACACACACACACACACACACACACACACATACACACTTTCACACCTTGAAGCCTCTCCCATGTCTTGAAACCAAAGAACTGAGTCTTCCTCATCTTTGGTTCGGTTTACCCTTAGCATTTAGTTCCTGATATACAATAAGAACAAAATAAATGTGTTTGTTGGTTGAGAACTCAAATTCAGTATCAAACCATTTGTGTTTAACTCATATGCTTCTGAATGTAAAAGGAAAAAAAGAGTGAATCTCTTCTGCACTCCTGAGGATCAGAACTTGTTGTTATTTATAGAATTATTGAAGTATTTCCCTAGAAGAAAATTTTCATCTCACCCTAAGATGTGACTACTTGGAATTTTATGAAGGAAGATCTCCTTGTGAAATAATCAAGCATTCAGAAACTAATACTATGAGAAAATAATAATTGAGAAATAATAAGGACAAAATGTAAGGACTATTGGGGAGCAGCAGTGGATCTGAAGTTATGGACCAAAATTATATCATAGATAAAAATCTTTTGATTTGTGACTATTTTGGTCAGCTCAACAGTCTTGATAAAGGGGAGGAAAATCAAAGAAGATTATCCAGAGATAGATAATAATTGACTAATTTGTCTGTTAAAATATAATGGTTTTCATTATAAAATAAAAGGAAGGAACCACTTGTTTAAACTACATTTCCTCATTAGTCCTATATACTTAATATCCTTAAAAAAGGGTGATAGATGTTAAAGCAGAAAGTAGAAGGCTCAGATTTCAGATGGCATTTATCTAAGCTCGATGGCTGGCTGTTCAGAGAACTTAGCATTTCATCTCCTCTATCTGACCCTTTATTTCTTACTAGCCTGGAACAAACTCACATTCTCTTAATCTCTAGTCAAGTTGTAGTTCTGGTGCCCCCTCTTACAAGAAGCCTTCACTGATCACCCTTCTTATATTAATGCTTAATTAATCAATTAAATTAATTAGTTTCTTCAGTTGTCTCCATCTCTTTGTGACCTCTTTTGGAATTATACATATAATAAAGACTTAACTAAATGATTTCAAAAATGGATTGAAATCACACATTTTTTATTGAAATCACAATTTTCATATATTTATGATCTCATGATAGCCATACTTTTGCTTTATTTATAGTTACATACATCCTCTCCCTAGTTTACTATTTTCTTTTGGCCCAAGATGAACTATTATGGGTTTTTTAAATCAGGTCATGTTATTTAAATGTGGTTGAGGGCAGCTGGGTAGCTCAGTGGATTGAGAGCCAGGCCTAGAGATGGGAGGTCCTAGGTTCAAATCTGGCCACAGACACTTCCCAGCTGTGTGACCCTGGGCAAGTCACTTGACCCCCATTGCCTACCCTTACCACTCTTCCACCAAGGAACTAATACACAGAAGTTAAGGATTTACAAATATAAAAAATAAAAATAAAAAAATAAAATAAAATAAATGTGGTTGAATATAACAAGACTACGAATTTATAAATTGGATATAGCGAAAGCTGATAGTCAAACTTTTTTTTACCTCTTTTTAGAACAGAGGAATCCATGAAGTGATGCAAAAAAATTAAAGACAAAGGAATAGAAGGCCCCATAAACATGATGTTTCTTATAAACCTGCTGCCTGATTTCATCTAAGCTTAGCTGTAATTGATTTTGTTAGTCTTAGCTGTTGGATGTGTACTACTTGCAATAACAGAGATACATTTAATTATCATTCCTTTCCCTGTAAAATTTGAAAGTATACTTATATGTGACTAATAAAAGACAACATCCCATAGACACCATTGAGTAGCACAGGGCATTCAATCCATGTTTACATCAGACTAATGTATTTACAAAGCCTACTTTGTACCTCCCTTTCTTTTAAAATCAGGCACTGATCTAACATTTATTAAGCAGCTACCATTTGAACAATACTGTAACAGAGGAGAGCGTGTAACTTTGATTCCTTTCTCTGGTAGCTCAGAATCTGTTTGGGTACATTAGCCACACTTGAAATAATTAGTTTACAATTCAAGACGACAAAAGTATTCTGGCATAGAGTGTAGCCTACCTTAGGAGTTTGGCAAAGGGAGAGATCACAGGGGTCAGAGTAATTAGGGAGAGAAAGCCCACCGTGTAGAAATGCTCCCATTTAATTAACCTATTCTCTTGGTCCCCAGCAGAATTAAAACCTCCTAGAAGCTACTTATCTTTAAAACTCCTAGAAGAGTATTTTGTAACCTCACAGACAATGTAGTTTACTCTGAGAGTCAGCAAGGATAAATCTGAAAGACTAATCTTGACAAGAATCCAAAGAACCCAGATAATGGGAAAATGCCTATCTATTCTTAAAACTATGAGAATATTCTGTAGATTAGTCAGTGACTTATCTTATATTAACATGTGTTACATCAACAATTATTTAATCATTTGACAAGCTTACTATGTGCCAGTCACCTTGGAAAGGGCTGGAATATTAAGAAAAACCCCAGCAATTCTTTATTTTCAAGATCTTACAGTATAATATGAAATATTATTTTTTAACTCAATGATGAATATCATCCACAATTGTGAGACAAGGGGGTGGACATGCTCAGATATGGGCTTTTAGAATAGATCTGTTTAGTGGGTTTATGAAGTATAGACTGGTGTGGGGAGAGATATTAGGCAAAGACTATATAAGAAAGTAATTGCAATATCCTGGGTAAGAGGTGATGAGAAAGTGCATAGAGTGGTAGCTCTGGGATTGAAGTGAAGGGGATGTATGTGTAAATATTTTAGGGGCAGAAACAACAAATATGGCAACTGATTGATATGTAAGTAAGTAAAGACAGAAATGACACAGAGGCTTTAATCCTGGTTGACTGGAAGAAGAATGGTGTCCTAGACCGAAATAGGGAAGATTATTTATTTTTTAATTGAAAAAATTATTTAATTAATTGATTTAGAATATTTTTCCATGGTTACATGATTCATATTCTTCCCTCCCCTCCTGTAGCCAATGAGTAATTCCACTGGGTTTTACAAATATCATTGATCAAGACCTATTTCCATATTATTAATATTTGCATTAAGATGATCATTAGAGTCTACATTAATAGGGAAGTTTAGAAGAGGGTGGATGTAGGGGAGAAGTTAGTGAATTCTGTTTTGGACGTGTGTTGCCTATGTGATAGCCAATTCAAAATGCTGAATAGTTAATAACTGATGTGGAACTGGAGAAATGAGGAACAAATATATGAGATAATAATTTAGCCAGTGAGAGCTCATGAGGTCACTTAATGAGAGAAAAAAGGGCTGAGGACAGTGCCTGGGAATAGTGGATGTGACATTTGGTATTAATCTAACAAAGAGTCAGAAGCTGCTCTCCCAGGTAGAATAAGAACCAGGAGAGAGGACATCATCGCAAGACAGTATTCAAGAGGAGAGGATGGGCAGCAGCGTCCAGAGCTCCAGAGAGGTTAAGAAGTATACGGACATAGAAAAGGCTATTAGAATTGACAATGAAGAGATCACTGGCAACTTGTGGGGATTAGTTTCAGTTGAGTGATGAGGTTGGAAACTAGAATAAGTAGGATTTAGAAGAAAGTGAGTCAGTGGCAAAATGTTGACTTGTTCAATACACAATCAATACTATCCAGTGAATGCGACTGATGTCGTGATTAGCTGGCTCATGTACACATTAGCCCAATCTTGAACCTAAATGATAACATATTCACTTTCAAGCCAGGAGTCTGTAAAGCGGCACAACTCCCATGTGGCATTTTCTTGTATAATGTTCAGCATGTCTGTATTTGAAATGTGTCATATCTGAAAGCACCAAAGCCAGGGAAACTTTAACAAGGTTTGTAAAATTTTATTTCACTGTGCCTCGTATTTCTATGGTGCTTTCAAGATGGTAACACCCCTATTAATCTTGACAGGACTTCTTCACAGCATTGACATTGACCAAATCATGTCCTAGGTAGTGAGAGGGCCTATACATTTTTGTAAATATTTCTCACCTTGTATGTATTTTCTACTTCTAAGTAGAAAAATAGGCATTTAAAATGTTTTAAACGGGCATTTTTCATTAACTCACTACTACTGGAAAACAAAGAAGTGCTTTTTTTGTGAATTACTGGGATAATTGAAAGGTTTTGTAGTCTCACCAAAATGGATAATTTCTCCAGTGGTATAGATGCAACCCATCCATTTTTTCTCATCTTTTGTGATTTCTTTCCATGTCCTGAATTCTACGTAGTATTTCCACCTAACATGCAAAGTTAGGAGGAATAGGAGGGCTTCCTCTGCATCTGTGGACTTCTCAGGAATACCACTGAACCAAAGAATCATCAGATCTTAGATTCATACATTATTCCATTAGCTATAGCTCACCTACACCATGACCCCACAGCAACAGATTCAACAGGTGACTATCTAGACTCTATTGAATATCTCCTATCAGTGTTTCTTATTCTGACACTTAATTTTGCTCTAAGTGAGACTGAAAACTTTTGACCTTCAGACTAGTGTGTTCATTAAACGTCAGATAAAGTCAACAAGACCTTATATTAAATGTCTGCTATTCTAAGTGCTGAAGATACAAAGAAATAAAGAGGGGGGAAAAGTTCCTCCTCTGACAGAGCTCGTAGTCTACTGGGGAAGACATGCAAACAACTAGGAAGAAATAAGTTACATACAGAACACACTGCAGAAAATTTGCAAAGAAAAGACCCCAGCATTGAGGGGGATTGGGGAAATCTTCTTGGAGAAAGGGGGATTTTAGCTGGACTGGAAGAAAGCTAGGGAATCCAAGAGGTGAAGACAAGAATGAAGAGGACTCCAGGAATGGGGACTAGACAATCAAAATGAACAGAATAAGGAGATAGCATCTTGCTCAAGGAACAGCAAGGTCATTGCCACTGGATGACAGAGGATGTGAAAGAGAGTAAGTTTAAGAAGACTAGAAAGGTGCGACTGTGCCAGGTTGCAAAGGGCTTTGGATGACATGGATGACAGAGAATTGTATATTTAATTCTGGAGATAATAGGGAGCCATTGGTATTTACTGTATAGGAGAATGACATGGCCAGACCTGTACTTTAAGATCAATTTGATAACTGAGTGGAGAAAGAAATGGAATGAGTGAGCAACTTGAGAGACAGAGAGAGAGACAGAGAGAGACAGAGAGAGCAACCAATTATTGCAATAGTCTAGGTGGGAGATGATAAGACTCTCTACCAGGGAGGTGGTAGTATTAGAGAAGGCAAGGGGACTTACAGGCGAGGAGATATACCAAAAGTAAAGATCAGTGGTGGAGGGGAAGAGGGATTAGAGTCAAGAATGACACAGAAATTTCTAGTCTGGGGAACTGACGATACTAGGAAATTTAGGAAAAGAGGAAGATTTGTGGGGAAAGATCATGTATACAGTATGTTGAATTTAAGATATCTATGGGTTGTTAACTTTGGTCTCCTTATTATTATTGTACCTCTATCTCTGGACTCATGATATGAATTCCTAAAATCACTGACAAGTCATGGCCCTAGAAGAAAGCATCATACATCTATTCTCAGTGTTCTCTGGGTAGCCCTGAGGAACTAGGATTTCTACCACTATTACTCATAGATGTCCATCTTATGCATTCCCCAGCCAGTTGATATTTATTTAATACAATTAGACCAAATAACATGAAATGCAGTTTAGCCAGTCAGGATAAGTGTTGAGGATACCAGGAAAGTCAAGAAACAAGTCTCTGCTCTTAAGGAGCTTACAGTCCTATAAAAGAGACATAATGCAAAAAGCTACATACAAACGAGATATGCACAGGATAAATTAGAGGTAATGTCCAAGACCACTGCATTCTTTTCCCTGGACTTGCATGTTGTGGCTATTAGTGGAACCGGTTACTGGCTCTTGTTGCTGGATCTCTAATAGCTCTTCTGACATTTGGAAATGCTTATGGCCATAACTTGGTCAGTTCTTTCTCAGAATACTCAGTCACCTTTGTTCAGGAATGAATAAACACAAAAGAAAGTGTATCAGTGACTCCATTCTTCCATAGCACCATGGTAGCCTACTAGAAAGATGAACCATTATGGCTGCCATGATTTTAGCCACAGAGTCAGCTTTGGCTGTTGCCACTGACTCTCCCTCAACCTGAATTCCCATAATGTTGCCTGTTTTTTTCTTTCTTTTTTTTTCACAAGGAGAGAGTCCTATAAGGTCTGCTTAGACCTTTCCTACATACATTAATTTCCATTTCAGTGGCTAATTTAAAAGCTTTTGTCACTATCTAGTAAGCTAATAGGAACCATTCAAAGGATACCTTAGTGTGCTTTGAATTAGGGGAAAGAATCCTTCCATGCTCAGAACCAGTCTTCAAGGTTGGAATCAGGCTGGGTATATTGGCCATGCTCCTCACTCCACTTTCAGATTCTCTATTAGAACTGAAAGTCCTTGAAGGCAAGAGCGATCTCTTTCTTCTTCTATTGGTGTTCCCAGACTTTACCAGAATGCTGGCTCAGAGTAAGCATTTAGTGACTGCTTTAAAGACTAGTTAGACCTTCATTGACCAGATTCTCCCTTTTCAGAAGGAACCCCAAATCACTGATTTATTGTTGGAAGGGCTTATGGAAGTCATTGAAGCCGACCCCCTCATTTTCCAAAGCTATCAGATATTTTTTCTATTAGGGAAAGTTCTTTGTGAAACATAGGGAGAAAGGGAAATTTGGACTCTGATTAATTAAGGGTGTCTTTTGCCTTGGAGTCTTTAGGTTTATAGATATATAATACGCTAAAAGGTCAATATGGGCTAGGCAATTCATTTTGCTCCTTTTATATAGCTTGCTTTTTCTTTTTAGTACAAATGTCATCTTCCTGGTAATAAACATGACAAGAACAAAACTACCTAGAATAACAAGTATGCAGAAAACAACTGGAGGTGACATAAAAATACTCAATTGGAAGCAACATGGCATATGGGAAAAGACCACTAGAGATGGAATCAGATGAAACCAAGCTTCAAATTCTCTTTCTCGTCATTACCAGTTTTGTGACCATCATTAGCAACTCACTTAACGGCTCTGAGCTTCACTTTCTTCATCTATAAAATGGACATAATATCTATAATTTACCGCCAATGATGGTTAGAAAGATCAAAGACAATAATATATAGCAAGTGCCTAGTAAACATTAAAGAGCTAGATAAATTCCACTATTGTTATTATTACCGTATAACTGAATGAAAACTTAGAGTTAAAAGAGAATACATTTTAGGAAGTATCATTTTTTAGATGTTAGTCAACTGCAGAGATATTTCACAAAACCCATAAGTATCATGCCTCTTTTTCCCAATTCAGGAATTGCTAGTGTATAAATGTTTTATTATTACAGATAAATGTTTAAATGATGCCAACTGCGAAGATAAACATTTATATTCTACTTTAGAATTTGTGGATGATCTGTAACATCCCACTCTTCATAAAGTTCAATTTCATGCAAGAATAATTGATGTTTTCAGATGCCGTCAGTGACGATGGCACATCAGCCAGACTCACTCGGTGCAGGTGAAACATCACTGATGAATCATTTTGAAAACTCTTGGGCTGATTCATTGAGCCTGGCAAGTCTATGTAACTATATCCTATGCTACATTATTAAATTCAGGTTATGATTATTATTCCTTTTATGCATCATCATAATTGTAAAATATGACGTAGCTCATATATCACAGACTCAAGTTCATTTCCCTTTCAGTTTTATTATTAGCTTGGTTGAACAGATTTAGGTATAAAGGCAAATAGGAATGCCTTCTATTGGTTTTTTCTTCCTATGCACACTAAGCCTCTGACCTAACTTTATGATAAAGGTTAAATTCATTTCTAAAAGTCTGGCTGAAAATGGAAAGTCATAAAGTGTTAAGTAGATTTGTTTGTTTGTTTATTCATTTATTCATGCTGTTATCTATCTATCTATTTAATTTAAAAATCACATTTTGCTGAAACCTAGACTCTTTGACTCGATTTAATGGCCTTCAGTTGATATAGACTTGCCATCACTCCAAAGTGGATTAAACTCAACTTTTCCCCTTCTGATGATGCCCATGAATTACAAACATAGTATCAAATATTGTCACTACTCACACAGTATGGGTGACTTATGCATTTGTTTCACCAGAGGAGCAAATTCTAAGGCAAAGCTCTAATGCCTGGCATCTCAGAATCTTATGACCCTATTGGCACAGCTGCTCTACTTCAGGGTTTTTCATCTTATCTAGCCCACCACCTGGGCACCAGAAACATTAGCATTTGGCACTTAGGTTCCATTGTCCTGCTTTAACTAACATCTATGTGTAATCTCTTGGTTTGTTTTGTTAGTAATACATTCCCAAATATTCCATTACTATGATTGTGTTTGGATTGTGTTTATCATATCAATATAAACATAGAAATTGAGTCAAATGATTTGCTGTGTTAGCCAGAAAGCACAAGACATCCTAGAGTTGTCAGTTTCAAAATGTCTCAGGATAATAAAGTCACTAGTGTCTTTGTTCAGAACTAGAAATATTTAAAGCTCTGTAACTTTCCTACTGGGGAGAAGGGAGTAGGTGTGCCATTGCAGTAGTGAACCAGCGCCCCAGATAGCTATTTAAATATGTTGCAGTGCCATAATGGTCTGCCAGTTTGAATGCATTTGAAATTGGGAATCTTTATTAAGCTTAAATGTTTTGTTCTGCTTTCATTTGTCTGAGGGGAGTGTTGTCAAGTTTCATACAAGTCTAGCGTCAGATACCCTTTAGGCATTTCTGATAGAAGCCTAATAATAGAAATTAGGAAATATCTGTTTTCTGATTTTGTTGTACTTTGAGGTTCTTTTTTCTCTACTCTATACAATTTAAATGCAAGTTAAAGAATGGAGAGTAGAGTCAACATTGGCATGAGAAAGACCTAGCTTTAAGTTTTGGGTCTGACACACACTAACTATATGACTCTGGGCAAGTCAATTAATCTTTCAGAGCCCTCAGCAAGTTCTTTGAGACTAATTATGAGAGTTGAGCTGTTATTCTGCTTTAATAGAGGGAGTTTCCATGGCAGAAATTCCCTACACCGATATAATCAGAGGACCATATCTTTCTCCCCTAAAAATAGTTTTCAAATATGTTTTTCCCCATAGAATTAATTTACCAATTTTCCTATAGTATAAAAATTCATTCCCATGGCTTCCACTCCAAGGTATTACTTAAAATCAAATTTGTGCCTAGGTTCTTCTAGCTGTCCACCTTCAAACACAATGTGCCTCTTGAGTCTTGCTGCTTCTCAAGTTGACTTGTCTCACCACTGCTTGCCTGGTTCCTCTTGATCCTCATTCCCTAATCTCAAAGCCTTTAGTTTGCACTGGAGCAGTGAACAGTCTTAAAACCAATACCCACATTTGGAGCCCAGTCAGGCAGCATATTTCATTTCCAAGTCCAATACTTGTTTTCATAGTTAATAATCAACCCACCTTCCGACTGTCTGTAGGTGCCCTTGAATTTCCAGGAAGGAAACAAAACAAACAGAAACCTCCCCCAGGAATCCAGTTTGAGCTTCTAATTGTTGTTCTGTTTTTATGATTCTATTTCATCCTTGAAACTCTTATTGAACTAAGATGAATATCAGTGTGAGTGATGCAAAAAGCCTATGTCGAATCAGCAAGAATGGGCTGCTTCACATCAGAAAGACTGGGGAAATGGAAGGGCTTTGCTTTCTATATGACAAAGGGCATGATGGCTAGTGGTATAATTGTTTCTGCATATTGGCATTGTGTCATAACATGCTTTAAGGTTTCCAGAGCAAATTTTTATACATTATCTCACAATCTCAATTTAGTTATAGACACAATCCGAGTCCTTTCTTCTTCCCAGAAGGATGAGCAATCCAAGGTTCAGAGTCAAGTCAAGTAAACAAAAGTATTAAAGTATTTTTACATGCCAGCAATTTCACTAAGATCTACCAATACAAAGAAAAGCAAAAATAGTTCTTGCCTTCAGGGAGCTCATGTTCTAATAGGAGAGAAAACATGCAAATAAATAAATACAAACAAAATGCATACAGGACTGATGGAATGCAATCCCAGAGGTTGAAACAAAGGAGTTTAAAAACGTGCTCATGGTGATTATAAAAAAAAATCTAGCAAGACTTATATGAAGTGATGTAAAGTGAAGTGAGCAGAACCAGGAGAACTTTGTACACAGTAACATCAATAATGTACAAGGATCAACTGTGAATGACTTAACTATTAACAGCATTGCAAGGAATCCAGGACAACTCCAAAAAACTCATGACAAAAATGTTATCTGCCACTATAGAAGAAACTGACAGAGTCTGAATAAAGATTGAAGCATACATTCTTCTTTCCTTCATTAATTTTTTTCTTGTTTAAGAGATATGTGTCTTCTTACACATGTCTACATAAGACCTATATCCCATTAGGTGCCATCTTGGGGTGGGGGAAGGAAAGGTAGGGAGGGAAATAAAATGGATCAGAAAATGTCAGAAACTGTTTTTTTATTGTATAAACATGTAACAACATTTTTAATTAAAAAAGTTTAAAAAAAGACTTGGCCATGGTTCACAAGGATAATTATTTTAAGAAACGGGAGATGGAAGGTTGTGTATGGGGCACTAGCATTAGGTCAGGTTGTCTAGAAATGAGAATGCATGAATGGAGTTAGAGGAAATCAATCTGTAAATTTCACTTGGAATTTGGCAATGAAGGCTTTTAAATGCTAAGAAAAAAGCATTATTTAATGGACTTGATGTATTGGACACTTATAAAGTTATATGAATTTTTAGCTGACTGAAGTATAATACTCAAACTGTGTTGGTGAATAAATTACTATCAATTTGTGGGTAGGATGAGATGTGGATGGGACACAGGGCTGAGAATCAGGAAGAAGCGAGTTCAAAGCCAACTTCAGACACTTACTAACAATGTTACTCTGGGCGAGTCATTTAACATATTTTTGCCTCAGTTTCCTCAAATGTAAAATGGGGATGACCCCCCAACTCCTCAAGTTTTTGTGAGGAAAAATGAGATATTTCTAAAGTATTTTGCAAAGCTCAATGCATTAGATAAATACCAGCTGTTATAATTATGAATCTTTAACAGTGTGCATTCTTCCCTAATCTAGTGAACATTTTGATTAAAAATGTGGACAATAGGTCTAGGAAACAGGTTTATCAGGTTTAGCAATGACAACAAGTTCAGTCAGAAGGTCATTATGCTGGAGGATGAAATCCATATTCATGGGATCCCTGACTGGGAGCTTTTAGGGATATCTCCTCCAATGTCCTCTCATCCTGCATATTATGAGCTTGAGGCCCCAAAAGGTTATGCAATTTCACCTAGGTCACATGAATAGATAGTAGGTGGCATAGCTAGGATTCCACCCCAAGTTCCTTTGACTTTAAATTCAGCATTCCAACATATCATCAAAAGAGGTTAAAATGACAATTTCCCACCAACTGTCAAAAATAGGATTACATCTCTTACATAATTTTAAAAATGTGTATTGAAATCAAAACTAAGTTTAACTGGGTATGTTATGGAAGAGATTTGATTTGAAAGTTTAAGTGAAAAAGGTCTTCGAGTTTTAACTGACTACAAACTCAATTTGAGCAAATACATTAATGAGGCTGCTAAAAAAGAAGGCTGATGTAACATTAGAGGGAATTAATGGAATGGTAGTGTCTGCTTCAGGTAATCTCACATCCTGATTGTACTCTGGTCTGATTATACTCTTGCTGGAGAACCCAAAAGCATTTTGAACCCACTAGGAGTCATCTAGAGAGGTATAGTAGTTTTTATGTAGTAGTTTTTAGTATTATAGTAGTTTTACACAATTTTTTTACATTTGGTTAGTTTTAAATTTCTATATACTAATTCTTCAGAATTGTAAATTATAAATTTCCTCTTTTCTACCTCCTGCCTCCTTCTTCTCCTCCAACTCTCCTACTTTGTCTGCCTTGGGGACCTTCCATTGCCCATTTGTACCATCCATCAGTTTCTGAGCAGGGGCCTTACAGTTTAGGTGTTGATTTTTGAGCCTCACATCAATCATGCTGACACAATGAATAGAGATGATTTTTCAGGGCTACTTAAGACAAGGAGAGTCCTTTTTGGTGTGAGAAATGTGTTCTCGGCATCATGAAGACAGGAGTCATAAAAAGAAAAAAATAAGAGACCTCCTCACATGTAATGTCAAGCTGTGATGTTACCATAACTCATAAACATTTTAAATAATATTATACCTTTTCTTTAAAGACTTTAAAGTAGGAAAGATAGCATAATTTAGTAGATCTAATTCCAATACTGGAGTCAGGAAGATTAGAGTCCAAGCTTTACTTCTAATACAAACAGATGTATGATTCTGGGCAAGTATTCACTTCAAAAAATTTTCCAAGAATATAATTTGAAAAATAGTTGCTAATGGTATTAGTGGAGGGAGTTTCTTTACTCTTGGATTCACTATATGACTGAAATTATTGGTCCAAACTAAAAAAAAATCATCCAAACTGCTTGTGTGTTGTATTGGAAAGATTCCTGAATTCTGATTCAGAGGACCACAGCTCAGATCTTGCTGTTTATTATCCATGGGACCGTGGGCAAATTATTGCTTCATCTGTAAAATGATTTATACTAAATCAGAGGTGTTGAATTTATGGCCCTGTGGCTCAAACCAGATTAAAATATAATTGGGAAATGTTTAACGAGTTACATAAAAACATAACACAGCATAGATTGTGTTAATTTGTGGTTTTCGAAGTCTGTTTCTATCTCAATATGACATGCCACTATTTCTCTTCCAAATTTAAATCCACCATCTTAACCCATTTTTACCTTTATAACGTGTCTACGTGGTACTGAATAGCAGTCATCACTCTTCAACTGTAGGTAGGAAAAGCATCCACCTTTGAGGGTTGTTGTGAGGATGAAATGAGACTATATTTGTCGTGTCTGCCACCTAAAAGGTGCTCTATAAATGTTTATTTCCTACCTCTCTTGTCCTCTCTGATTTTGCAGTTAAAACCTCTAACCAGTAGCCTGGTACACTTAGACAGCCGACTGTCTGATAAAAGCCCTTGGCTATTCATACCAAACTCCTCCTAGATCGTGAAGAAACACAGTTGACACTGTTAATAATTCTGTATCCATTTGGTTAATATTCCATCTTCAGTAATTGCTGAGGAAGTCTTTTATTTCTGCATAAAACAAGACCAGATTGATACTCTCATAAACCATGGGACAAAGTAACATGGTATCCGCAGACTGTAGGTGCTTACATTGGAGAAAAATGTGGTCTGTGTGCCAAGTGAGAACCCAGAAAACATCCGAGCTGTTTCCTTTCTCATTGAAAGAGCTGACAATGACTCCGGTTTGCGTTAACAGCTGGAGAAGCTCCCATTACTTTTTATTTTGTTGTTCTCAGACTCTTTATGGCCCAAGGCAGTAAGTCACTCAATTTATGGCAAAGAGTTGCATCACTGGTTTTTGCTGCTCAGTATAGTTTCATTGGGCTTTGGTGAAACTGTTTTAATTATTAGGAATCTTTTTTTCCTCTGCTACTGGATGTAGGATACAGGCAGTTTCAGGGCTCTATGATGTTGGTTCAGTATCTTTGTTTAGTTGATTTGATGTTGTTGTTGTTGTTTGATCAGACCTATAATTTCATTAGGGATGTGGAGCTTCTGGAATTAATATAGATTAGTGCCTTTTCTGTAATTTACAATCCTAAAGATTTGCTTGGGAAATGGAGAGTTTGGAATGGCAAAATTTGAACCCAGATAGGTTCAGATTACAGAAAGAAAATATTGACACTGCTTAGAAATAATTAGGATATGTTATGAATAGATTTATATCCCAAATTCAAAATTTTCCCATATATATATATATATATATATATATATATGATTTGATTTAATTTATACAATGACCTATAAGCTAAATGCTATTTAACTAAATGCTAGTTTAGTTGAGGAAACTAAGGCTCGGAGAGCCTTAGAAATTTGCCGAAGTTTATGTGGAATAGTGAATGTCAGAGGAGAGATTTGATCTTGGATATTTCTGCTGCAATATCTAGAACTCTGTTCATTGTACTATGTTGCCCTTGGTTTTTGGTGCCTTTTACCCTAACCTAAATTGAATTCATTTTATGCATGTATGTGTGTGTTTATATATGATACATATATGTACACATACACACGTACATACACATAGGAGAAATGTGAGATTTTATTTAGTAAAAATAAAGGTGCCATTTTTTGTCCATTCAAGTTCACAGAATTCTTGAAATCTATCCATAAATCCCCATGTGAAAAACACGTGACCTAGATGTAAGTAATTTAATATATGTCCACATATCTGTGTATCTTTGTATATGTTTACACATATGCATATACAGATATATGAAAATGTATACCCAGTGCCTACTCTGTTAGAGTGTAAGCCCCTCAAGGGCAAGAACTGTCTCATTTTTTGTCTTTGTATCTTCAATGCTTAGCACAGTAACTGGCACATAATGGACATTTGTTAAATGTTTGGTTGATTCATTCATTTATTGCCACTTGTGTCAGTTTTCCTTTTGTAATAAGATACTTCTATTATTTGAATTTAAAATGAGCCTAGTCATATTAATGTGGTAGGCACTGATTACATAGAAGCAATAATAATCAATCTCTCCAATGATCTATAATTGCATTAATTCTAAATCTTCGTTCAGTTTTCAAATGTGGAAAATTTGATTTGCTCTTTGCAAATAATTCTAAATTTGAAGGGCAAATCTGACTAGGTACAGAGAGACTCATGACCAAGAGGCTGGTCAGGTAGTGATGGATTCTTTGGCCATGGCAGCGCAGGAAATGAGTTTCCCTTCAACCTCTGTAGTGACAGGGCGAGCGTGGCAGAAAAGATGGCAGGGTGCTAAGAAGCATGCAGCTTTCAGACTCTCAATACACATGAATTTAGAGAATGGTTCTCACAATATGAGAGCCTTGTCTAGTGACCACTGGGCAGAAACACATATGATCCTCCCTATTGTTGCTTTAAATGAAATTGGAAGGCAGGAGGTGTGAGAAATGGGAAACTGGCTCATAGAATCCCCGTGGAGAGGCAACTTGAAGAACTGGCCTACTGGTTTGGAAAGAATATATCTGAAACAATACATTAAACTATTGTTCTTCTGGTATTTTCCTATACTCTCGTCTTCCTCATTTGCTTACTTCTGAATCATGTGAAAATCTATTTGCAGAAAGGCATCTGTTTCTAGAAAGTTGTTTAAAAATTAAATGTATTAATAAACTAAGGGGGCATGAATTCACCTTGTATAAGAATCAGTCCTGGATTGTTTATGTTAATGGTGGGGATGGCCTGTGAATTACCTGAATCCCTGGAGAATCCAAAAATAATTATATTTAAGTGTGGGTGCCTGTTTTGTCTATCTGTCTATCTGTCTTTCTATCTCTCTCTCTCTACCTGGCTATCTATCTATCTATCTATCTATCTATCTATCTATCTATCTATTTATCTACCTTTCTATATGACACACATATCTAACTATTTGTATATAGATATGGGTGTATGTATTATATATGAATATATTCCTATTTCTGTGTATATGTAGATATGTGCACACATATGCTTTATATGTTGCATACAAACTATATAAATATATATACTCAATATTCATATGAACTAGATAATGCACTCTATACTTTTTTGAACACATAACATTTTATATATGCAATCTTTAGAAAGGAAACTTCACACCTGGAATTGAATTTAGAGACTATCTGATTCAATTATTTAGGGCAGTGAGGTTACTCAGTGGTTAGAGCACCAACCCTAGAGTCAGAAAGATCTGAATTTGAAATGTGCCCTTGGACACGAACTAGCTGTGTGACCCTGGGCAAGCCACTTGACCCTGTTTACCTCAGTTTCCTCATCTGAAAAATGATCTGGAGTAGGAAATGGCAAACCACTACAGTATCTTTGCCAAGAAAACCTTAAATGGGTCACAAAGAATTGGACAGGACTTGAATGACTGAACAACAACAACAACAAAATCCATCTGATTTCTCAGAGGAGGAAAGTGAGAAGCAGAGAATGGGAATCACCAGCCCCAGATGACTCAGAGCAGAAACTAGAACCCAAGCCCCAGTAATTTTAGCCTGGTGCTCATCATTGTATTTACTTAGAGCCCATACTGACTAAAAGCATCCATCCAAAGTGGTCAGCAGCCTACTAGAGGGCAGGTTGGAATTCCGGTGGATTGAGAAGGAGGAAGCAGCCTGAAATTTTCAGATGGCTTTCAGCGAAGTATACAAATAATGACCTCCCAACACTGAGAAGGTATCCACGAACATCGATGGGATACTGGGGCCCAGAGATGAACTCTTGACCATTTTTCTCCCCAGACAGCCATGGTTGCTTCCAAAGGACCACAATGTAACCTAAGTTCACCCAGGAAGACTGCTGGGAGCAGGGATTCTTTTTGAAGACAATGCCTGTCCTCTAAAGAATTCCTATTGCCAACCTCTCAAGGCAAAATGTGACAAGAAGTGACAGGATATTTAAGTCCTGTATATACTGAAATACACTTGACATGCTACATTTGTGTTCACACAAACTCTTTGGGGAATCAAGGTACAGTCAGTATAGATCAGGCAAGGCTCTGCTCCAAGTTCCAAGTGTGATCAATCAAGCAACATGCATTATTATATTAATCACTACTCGATACAAGGCACTAAAGTATTAGGAGGTTCTGGGAATATAAAGACAAGTTACACAGTCCCTGCCCTCAAAAGACTTATTTTTTAATTTTAATTTTTTTTTCAGATTACATATTCCTTATTCTCCATGTTGGTTCCAAGAAAGAGAATGTTAAGGGCTGGAAGGAGTTAAGTGACTTGCCCAGGGTCACATAGCTAGGAAAAATCTGAGGCCAGATCTGAACCTGAGACATTCTATCCCTAAAGTATTAATTAGAAATTTTGTACCTTTGGACTCCATCTCCCAAAATTCCTTTTTCCCTTTTCATTTTAAGTGTGTCTTTACGTTATTGTTTATATAGTTATGTGACTCCTCCCTCTAGCTCTCTCTTCCATCATCTTCATTAGCTTCACATTAGCTTCATTAGCTTTCACATCATTTATTAAAATCTGCCTAACTGTCTAACTTCAGTCTCCATGTCTGGCTGGGGGCAATCCTAGATTATATAGACCTAGAGTTGGACAGGACCGTAGAGGCCATGATAATATCTTCTTTACTGGAATCCCAGAACTGAAGTTGGAAGGGACCCCAGCGATCTTCCAGTCTAGCTTTGACATGAACAACAATCACTTCTACAATATGCACCCTGGCACATAGTAGTTGCTTAATGAATGTGTGCTGATTGTTTGATTGACACAGCTACCAATTAGCTCTCCAAGCAGTCCATTCTACTGTGAGATAGCTTTAAGGTTTAGAAAATGATTTTTTATATCATCTAAGTATTCCTTTTGTTGACAACCCACTCTTCCAGCTCTGCCCTCCATAGCAAAGCCAAAGAATAATAATAAGAGCCTTTTACATTTACATTTACATAGAGCCTACTAAATTCCATGCTCTTTAATCATCCCTTTTGATTCACAAAAACACCCTGGGAGGCAGTTACTATTATTCCTGTTTTATAGATGTGGGAAGTGAGGCAAATGAAGGGTAAATGACTTGCACACCAGTGAGTGTATTAGGTGGGATTTTAAGTCATGTCTTCTTGACTCTGGGTTCAGCACTTTATCAACTATACCACCTAGCTGCCTTATCTTCTCTCTCCTGACTGTGGGAAGATATGGTTTAAAGAAAAAAAAACTTTAAATGTATAAATCCCTGTACGATATAAGGTGTTATTAACATTTAAACACAAAAAAAGGCTCTAATTTGCCTCAATTATCTGGATATTTCAGGTGAAAAAGTGGCCATTTTGACTTAAATGATTAGAATAATAAGCTCAATTCTCTACCATAATTTGCATATGTAGGCAGCTTAATTTCCTATTTTTCAAGGAAATTAAGGAGGTAGAATGCTTTATGTCTCTAGTTTCATTGGGTGATGGCAAGAGCATGCAGACATCTAATTGCTTCCCCATCATGAAGTACCAACTGATGGCGGCACTTTGATGCCCAGTTTAAAGGGGCTTCACTTTGTTCTCTTAAGTTCCAATCCACAATGAAATCACAACAACCCCAGAGCTCAAGGACAGAGGAGGTCACTGTGAGGAAGTGGGACAAGGGAAATCAGGCATACCGTATAGAAAGTCCAGGCTAGTGGGTATCTTTAATATGTCAGGATTATATAAAAAGGTTCCATAAGCCATCAATCAATGCTAACAGTGACTTCAGTAATAGACAAAGGGCTACAAACATTAGAGTTCTCTCATCTGGAGGAACTGAGTGTAAAATCTCAGGCATATTGAAAATTTAATATACAAATAAATTTGATAGATAGGAATAGGGAATATTAATAGGAAAAAGATCAGCAGGAAAAAAAACAAGGTTTTGCCTATAGGTTAAGTATTTTTTCTACTATATTATTAGCTTGATATAATGTACAAAAAGTTGGACTTTGAAATTTCAGTTGTCTTTTATAATATTCATTTCTTCTTGACACCATTTGTGGGTTTTTTTTTGTTTTGGCAAAGATTCTGCAGTTGTTCACCATTTCCTTCTTTAGGAAATGCATTTTCCTGACTCAAAGCCTGACACTCTATCCATTACTCCACCTACCTGCTTGGGTTTGGAAGACATGGGTTCAAATCCTCTCTCTTTATCTTCTAGGTATCTTGGATAATTCCCAAAGATTTAACTACCAGTCATAGGAGAGTTATGTGACCAACCCTGCTTCCATATCAGATCTTTCTGCTAAAGCAACCATAGCTCCTTCCAGGAGGTTGTTTGGTATAGTAGAAAAGACTCTGACTTTGCAGTAATATTTGAATCTTGGCTTCGTTGACCCTTCCTTGGATGAGCTTGGATCAATCACTGAATCTGTCTGGACCTCAGTTTCCTCAACTACAAAATGAGGATGGCTTAGAGAAGATACTCTGGTGTCCCTTCCAGATATAGATCATTGATGGTCGGATCTTATTCTCAGTCAAATATAGAATGAAAAATTTAATCTTTTTCATATCTGAACATGGGAATTGTGCACTAACTAAGGCCTGCAGCTGAGTTGTTCACACATCACTGAATCTCAGAGGCTCTTTGTTCCAAATCCTGGCTTACCTAGAATCCTTGCTATCTATCATACAGTCACTGGCCAGCCAATCCGATTCAGAATATACGCACACATCTACACATGTCTATATATACATGATACATATGTACATACTCATATATACTCTTTAAATAAAATGAGTGACACCACATATAGATACATATATACACACAATATGTCCCAAAAGTCAGTGCAGTTTTATTTTTATTTATATTTAATTTATTTTTTCTATATTTATTTATTTTTAATATTAAAGAATAAAACATATTATATATATATATATATATGATGAAAAGGTATGAGCACTGAAGTCAAGGAATCAAGAAGAATGATTTAATCCTTTAAAAGAGCCAAGAATTCCATGAAACAATGGAGGAAATCAAGGGAGGCCACCGAATGAGGTGAGCTCTCAGTTTTTACCATTCTTTACATCTCAATCACTTTGTATATAGTCTGGCATATAGTTAGCACTTTATTTTATTTTTTCTTGATTATGCTACATTTTATTTTATTTTACTGATTAATTAAGAAAATTTTCCCATGGTTACATGATTCATATTCTTTCCCTCCCCTCCTCAAACCCCCCTCCCATAGCCAATGCACAATTCCCCTGGGTTTTACAGGTTAACACTTTATTTTAATGCTTAATGACTATTTCTAATGCTTGTTGTTTTTGTTATTTTAATAATGATTATTCTTCTTATTACCTTTCAACACTGATGAATTTTTTACCTCATTCATGAGGGTTTTTCCCTCAATGACATTCTCTCATTCTGTGAACATAGTCTGAATAAGGGGTTCATACCACGCATTTGAAGATACGTGTGTAGAATTACTATGATAAACTGAGAAACCGCAGGTTTGCATTCATTACTAGGGGCAGGGGTGATGATTGAGAGGCTTGGGTAGAAATTTGAAAGTAGATAGGTTTGATTATATCATAGAAGAGAATGAAATAATCTTCCTCTAATGGATTCTCAGAAGGAAAATTAGTAGCAACTCTTAAAGCATGAATTCTCAACCTGGAGTTTGCAGTCCATGGATATATTTCTGAATATCAATGAATTTTGGAGAAAATTATATCTACCTGATGAAACAGTACAAATGATATCAGCTTCCTGTACATTTCTGCACCCTGAGGCAAAGCCCAAGTCACACTCACATAGTTGTAGCTCTGAGGTCTAGAAGAAAAGATGCGAAGAAAATGGTAGTTGGGGTGGATTGTTCTGTCAGAGAAAAAGCCTGTATTTAGAGAAGGAAATATAGTACTCTAAGAATATTATTATGAAAATCTGCCTTCTATCTTTTAAAATAGTTTTCTATCTCATCTGCTATATATACCCTTTTTGTATGTCACCCTACTCATCTTTTTCCTGGTTCAATATTTTTAAGTCCTTCTGTAACCTTTTATACCCCAAACCTTTTAGCCACACACTATGAAGTTTGATCAAAAGTCTTAAATATATAGGTTGCATGAATTCCAATTCCTGCAGGATTTTTTCTGTTAAAATTATTAGGATATGTTTTTATTATAGCCATTCCTAAGAGTTAGATTTCCTGAAGTCTTGTTGTGATCTGGTCAATTAGGACAAGGAATTGATGTATAGTCACTGATCTTTGACAGTAGGTTTTTCGTTGGTATTTATAGCTATTCTTAAATTGTCCACCAGTTTCTCTTCTCAGAGAAATCATGAAGGTTAACAATAAGGAAAGAGAGTGATAAATATTGCCCTCATTTTCCATCCACTCCACCTCAGATTTCTTCATTACATTCAATTCAGAAAAAATGGATTAAGCACCTACTACTATGTGTACCACGTGTTGAACTATAAAGATCCAGTAATAACAAGGAAACACCACTTCCCCTCTGAAAGCTTATGTTCTATTCATAATATACAACACTAAAACAGAGATATAAATGCAAAATAATGTCAAGATGAGTGCCGTCATCCTATAAAAGACAGGGAGTAAGTCCTTGGATTCAGGAAGATTGATCAAGTTCAATCACATACTGTATAACTTCAGGCAAATAATTTAATCAATCAGAGCCCCAATATATTGGTGAATGAATAATTATTGATCTACGTTGATAGAGATTCCTCATTGACATCCCTCTCCACTAGTGAAAACATAGATCCAAGTGGGTCCTTTCCCCTTTTTATTATCTCCTTGGAATACAAACCCAGTAGTGGCATCACTGGGTCATCACACTTTTATGACTCTTCGGGCATAGTTCCAAATTACCCTCCAGAATGGTTGGATAAGTTCACAACTTCACCAACAATGCATTACATAATTGAATTTTACACATGGGAGATCACGTGTTTGGAAGAATGCCATTCAGAGATTGGATAATGTGTATAGTGAACAACCAGCAGTTCCATTTGCTTGTTGTAGATGAAATGACTTTCCAGTCCCATAAAGGATTCTGAATTTTGGGCCAATTAATTAAATTTTTAAATAAATAATCTGATCATATTTCAATATAGTTGGTTTCCATGCATTTTATTTTATGCATTTAAAATATATATACATATATATATTTTCCTGAGGAGTCCATAGACCTCACTGCACTGCCAAAAGAAGCACCCCTCCAAAAATTCAAAAGAATAAAGAGATTCCTCATTGGCATCCCCCTCCACTAGTGAAAACATAGATCCAAGTAGGTCCTTCTTCCTTTTTTATTCTCTCTCTTTATGTAAGACTGATCAGAAAGAAAAAAGGAATGAAGTGAGAAAGGGTGGGAAGATAGATAGATAGATAGATAGATAGATAGATAGATAGATAGATAGATAGATAGATAGATAGAAAGAATTTCTGTAAACTGGTATAATTGGGGAGGGAATGGGTTGGGGAGAGAGGTATATGTGTTTGCAGCTTTCTTCTCAAACTGACTAAAGTCATCACATAAAAGAGGATGGGATGTCAGTATGGATGTACCTTTTTTTTTTTAAATAAAATCTCTGCAGCTTAGAGATAAAATGTAACCTAGCAGTTGCTAAGGTAACTGATTTTTCTTCCCCTCAGGAATAGCAGAACAAATTAGGTAAAGAAAAGTTCTATAAATTGCGGATACATAGAAATGTCCGCAGGCAGCAATATGGAAGACTTTTCCTTGGAGCTCTGGGTAACTGCTTTGGGGGGCAAGTCACCTAGAATGTGGTCCATTTCCAAAACCACTGGAGGCAAATGGAGAAAATCATGCCAATAGAATTAAGGGCTAGAAGGAAACTAAGAGATCAGCAAGTTCATTTTGCATATTTTTTGACAGATAAGGAAAATGAGGCTGAGAAAGGCAAGGACTTGCTTACAGCCACATAGCTAGCTATTAGCAGAGCCAGAATTTAAAACCAGGGGTCGAGACTCCAAAAGGACAGTTAGGTGGAACAGTGGATAAAATGTAGTATGTGGAGTCAGGAAGAACAGAGTTTGAATTCTCCCTCTGTTATGTAATAGCTATTTTATCCCCTAAGTATGTCCCTTTGGTTAGCCTATCTGCCTCAGCTTCCCCATCAATGGAATGGAGGGATGGGGGGGAACCAAACTAAGCAAAGTAAGGTCAGTTGTAGGCTGCAGAATACTCTATGATTAACAAAATGTTTTATCATTGGTTGGATGTTTCCAAGGATGCCATTTCCAGGAAATCATTGGACTGTTGAAGTCAAAGGAGAAGTGGACCAGATATCAGGAGATGTGCACTTACCAACTTGAACAATCCACTTAACCACTTTTTTCTCTCATTTTCCACACTCTTGAGTTGAAAGTTCCCCTGAAGTTCCAATATTCTATGATTATAGAACATGACCACTGGCAATTTACAAACAAAAAATTTTTAAAAATTGTAATTAGAGATTAATTATTGAAAAATGGTAATACAATGCATTGTTGATCTTTTGAAAATATCTTTTATATTTTATAGTTAAAACTCAAAGAGATGGTAGCCAGGAAAGTAGAAAGAGTTCTCCGGGCCTGGAGTTAGGAAGTTCTTGGTTCAAATCTGACCTTAGACATTTCCTAGTCTGACCCTAGGCATGTCACTTAATCCAAATTGCTGAACCCTTGCTGCTCTTGCTCTTGTCTTAGAATTGATGCTAAGCGAAGATAAAAGTTAAAAAAACAAGCTCAGAGATTATCATTTGTTTTGCACATGGTTATCTATCATGGAAAGTCAAAACCAAGCAAAGCTTGGTTGAACCAGAAGGCAATAGGAAGGGTCCCACTGGGTGTGTGTAGGCTGTATCCTGTTGCCAGTGTAATGATATTTTTCAAAGCAATATGGAAAGCAACATGATGGACAGTTACCTGATTAGAACATGGAATGGACTGACCCTGGCAGGGGCTGGCATGTGCCAAATCAGTTGGTGCTCAAGTATATAAGGAAGGATTTGAACTGGGTCAGAGTCTCAATCTGAGATATTTGGGGTAGTGGGAGGTTGTGGTGGTGGTGAGGGTAGGCCATAGGTCAACCTGAATTACCAGCAACCTGTACTGATCAATTTTACAGTCCCAGATCCTGTGATACCTTTATATTGAGTAACCTGTTCCTGATTCATACTTCAAGAAGAAGCAACATCGTCTTTTAGCAAACAACCTGATTTGGGTTGAACCCTGTCTGGCCCAGCCAGGCTGGCAACTGGCTATTAGCAATTGACAACTGACAAGCCTGATTATCTTCAATTCAAGTACCATCTTTATCATCATTAGCTTAGATTAAGAACCTCCTGTTCCCCTCCATCCCAGTTATTTACTCTGCTCCCCTCCTAAGCCTGTAACACATTAAATCTTTGAACTTACCTAGATTTGGTGCCAACTCTGTCTTAAGGCTTAGTGATTATATCCCTGGGACATTTGAGGGAAAGGAGAATAATATCAATCATAGCAAGATATAATCCGCAGTCAAACTCTTAGCGTTATCCTTACTAGGAAAGAATAGTCACTTAGAAGTATCTGTACAATTCTAATCACAGATTCTTCATTTGGCTGGCCATTCTGGGGCACTGTTATTCTGAAGTTGAGTTTAGAAGATTCACTACAACTATTTTGTGGGGTCCTTTGTGTTTCACTATCACAACTTAAGTGTTACACTTAGGTATCACCCTCACACACTCAGCTTCAGCTCCTCATATCACCAGGACCATTATAACACCAGTGCTGACTCTCCCTGAGAAGTGGAGGAAATGATATACTCATGGAGACTGATATATAACCAGAAAAGGAGGCTGGCCAATTGTGGCCAAAATATGAAGGGAAACAGATGGATTGTCCATATTAGATGACACTAAGTGACACCATTGAATATTAAAAGACACAGTGTTGAGTAGATCCTCTATGGATAATTATTAATGGAAGGACATAGAAAAGAGTTACAAAGAATGAAAAGAAATAGCAAAGATTATTGTTTCTTTTTCTTTTTGAGGGGGAAGAGATCTCTACCCCTACCATCAACAAGAGTATCTGGTACCTAGTAAACATTTAATAAACACCTGAATAATTGAATGTTTGAGGTGGAAGAAAAGGGATACACTTACGGAACTTTTAGCAATATAACTTTTGGCTATAAAATTTTCAGGACACTAGAAGAATCCCCAAAACTCAAACTCAAACTTTAACAACAGATTTCTCTCCTTTTTTATTTTGAGAGATTTAAAGTTTAATTTTATTTACATTGAGAGATACTGCCCTATGTATCACCATTGGAGAAATCAAATTACATCTGTCAATAACCAGGTCTCCTAGAAAGTCCTCATTTTGGCTGACATTTTTCCAGTGGCATTAAGAATATTTCAGCCCTTTCTTTAAAAGAACCTGTATGACTCAGAAGAATTTGGCCTAATCATTCACCCAAGATAAATCAAGTGGTTGAAAAGTTTCTATTATCCAGACAGAATTGAATAGTGACTCATCAAGTTAGTCTATCAAGATATATATCTTGAAAAGATGCTATAAATGCACAGTGAACTTGGTCTGTAGTTGAATAGGAAGAAAACAGGCTCCACACTATTTGCAAAATTGACAGTACTTTTATTGGCCTCCATCTTCTGTCTAAAACAAAATTTCATCTTTTTTAGCACTGGTATTTTTCCAGTACAATATAATTACAGATCATGAAACAACCCAGTCTTTGAAAAAGCAAACAAGGTTAGTAAAAGCAAACAAGGTGGTGGATCTCATTAGCTATGGTTTTGAGTGGTTGCTAGTCCACAAAGGGTTTCAAAGTTAAGATGGATTTTCTTGATTCCTCAAGTTAAGAGGGCACCTCAGTCAATATATAATTATTGAGTCTGCAGAAAGTATTTTTAAATATGGTAGATGAAAGAGGGAAAACCATCACCATAACCACTGGACGTCATCAAATGGAGCAAGAATAACCACTCCTTGCTATTTTATCAAGGGGATTTGTGTCACATATGGGTTAAACTAGAAGGGATTGAAATGGAATAATTTCTATACTATATGCCAGTCACTGTACTAAGCTACTAACAAATATAATCTCATTTAACAGCAAGAAAGTGTCTCATCCATCTCTATGGCATTGGAATCATGATTTTTCTTTGATTTCATCCCCAACTTGTCTTGGATAAGGACTGTCTTCAGCCAGATTCCTCTAAAGGTCCCTTCTAGCTCTATGAATACATTATTCTCAGACTCTTTCCTATTTCTTACTCTTGAATTTTTTTGTGTGTCCACGGGTGGGTTGAGAGTTTACTTGTATTTGGTTTTCAAAATCGGTAGGTGTGAGTTGGGAAGGGGAAAAGGGATCTGAAAGGTAATTGCTACTTGATGACAATATCTAAATAATTGAAATGGTTTGGCTACAAGTCAACTCAGCAGCCCTTTTCCTTTCCTAGGAAACAAGCAATAAACAGCCCAACTTCAGGAGCCCTAAGAAAACATTGTGATATAGAAAAAATAGGAATCTAGTCAGCTAATGAGAAATATAATCAAAATGTATGAGAAATGTAAAACATCAGATTGTAAAATTGATAAAGGTGCTTTGCGAAGAGCTAGATGGGATACATTTGTTATATTAACAAATTTGTTTTTCTCGAAGCATAAAAATAGAGGCTCGTATTTTATCCCAGTGTGATAGAGCTCACTCAGTCATTCCTTGGATCTTCTATATGCTGACCTTGTAAATAACAACTCATGTGGGCTTTATAAAATAAGAAGGAGCCAGACTATTTCCTATTCATGCTTTAGACTCTCAGGGTTACTACATTTTAGAAGTGCAATGTATACAAGGATCCATCCTATGAATAGTTATCTCCTGAGACCCAGACTTTTACTTGCTTAGAATTTTTTTTAGCACCTGACTGAATTTGAAAGCACAAATTGGATGGATGCTTTTAACATCAATGAAATAAACTCTCTAATAACAAAAGAAGATAATCAATGACTATTCACAATCTTAATAGGGAAGAGATAGAAGTTTTATTAATTGATGCTATAAGATATATAGTAGTATTTTTTTTCCTTAAGAGGAAGCAAGACATGAGGGGAACGGACAGCAGCAACCTTTGAATCAGGAAGATCTAATTCAAGTGCTGTGTCAGATTTGTGACACTGGGTAAATGACTTAATCGTTCAATGCCCACAAATAATATTTAAGATTATACATTGTTGAAGGTTGTAAGGTCTAAGTTGGTAGAGAGAGTTTGCTCACTGGGAATAACTATTCCAAAAAAATCAGAAGTCTCAAACAAACAGTCTAAAAATATAATTTTCTTTAGCTTTAGTGAATAGGGAATACCCCAAGAGTCAGAAGGTACCTCAGAAGGCAACATGCCTAGCACTTCCATTTTATAGATGGGGAAACAGACCAAGGGGAGGATAAATGACTTGCCTAAGGACCCATAAATTTTGTTTGAAGCAGGATCAAAGGTCATCAGACTCCCAAACCAATTTTTTTCCTACTGTACTATATTGATTTTCTTTAACTTCTTTAGAGGCTTTACTCGCTCTCTCCTCACCTGCCTACTCTCTCTAGATATGCTTACAAATATATCAAAAGTATATGGAATATGTGTATGAACATTTCTTTAAAGTACATGTAAAATATCAAGAGAAAAGTATATAAGAAATAAATAAATAAACCATTTTACTAAACTAAAAAAAAAGCACATTATCATGTTATGACATTTCCCCTAAATTATATATTATAATAGTACTGAGGTCATTATCAGTAGCAGAGGAAACCACATTCACTTTTGGCACAATTGACCACATGATTTTAAAATTTATTATAGATTACATGTCATTAAGCCTAAAGAGATAGATCCATGAAATGCCACATGGTATTTTCATAATGTGCCTTATAAATCTACTGATATTGCACTGCAAGCTTAATTTCCATATTTCATTTTTTGTTCACTCTTACCATGGCCAGCGGTGCTGGGATGGGCAAGTTTCTAGTCACTGTTCTTATTTAGAACCTTATTTGTTCCACTCTGGAAACTCGTTGGAAATTATGAATTCAATTTCATTTCCGTACAGCAATTACTTCCAATTTTCAGAGTGTGAGCGTGTCAGCCCCAACGAGGAGTAGAAAAGATGGGTCTCCTCCTGTTACCTTTCCCTTCCTTCTTTAACTGTTTCTTTTTGGGAGATCTCCACTTTTCATGAATTTCATCAAGGACCTGTCAATGAACTAGATATAAAAGCAATGTAGTGAGTGACGAATACTCAAGGTTATTTGCATATGTTTTTTTTTCTTAACTTAGAGTTCATACAAATTGCTTAGAATATATCATGTATTTTAGCTGAACCTGGGTCTGTTTAAAGGTTATAAAGGGCTTTGTTGAGCCCTTTATATAAAGGTGACTTAGTGATAGCATCTTATTTAAAGGCATTAATGAAACACCCCAAATCAAATATTATTCTTTTTTAACTGTTTTTAATTTTTTTTAATTGATTAATTAAGAAAATTTTTCCATGGTTACATGATTCATGTTCTTTCCCTCCCTTCCTCCCATCCCATTCCATAGCCTACATGCACTTCCACTGGGTTTTACATGTGTCATTGATCAAGAATTATTTCAATATTATTGACAAATATTATTCTAATAGAGGAAGCAACTAGTGTCATTGATCAAGACTTATTTCAATATTATTGACAAATATTATTCCAATAGAGGAAGCAACTAGTGTCATTGATCAAGACTTATTTCAATATTATTGACAAATATTATTCTAATAGAGGAAGCAACTAATATTTTATCAGACTGGTAAATCCTAGGTTGCTGCCAGAGGTCCAGAGAGGTTGGTGACTTGCCTAGGATCACAGATTTAGTAAATATTTCAAAAATTATTTTTTTACATTTTGATATAATTTTTAATATTGATTGCTAACATTTTACAATCTATACTCTCTCCCTCCTTCTTATCTCTCTCCCCTCCCCAGAAGAACAGGTAATATGATATAGGTTGTCCATGTTCTATACAATATATGTTTTGAGGAGTTGACTTCTGGTTGCCAAGATGGCGGAGTAAGAAACACTTAGAGCATGCCACCTTCCAAACACCAAGGAAAAACAAAAACACCTTAAAACAATGTACTTTCTGGCCTAGAATACCATGGAGAAATAGCAAAGAAGACAGGAGGAGAGAGTGCTGAGCTAGCCTCTGTAGAACTCAGAAACCATACAGCACCAATGGCAAGGGATGGAGCACAGCCAGTGCAGTCCAGCCTCAGTGGAGAAAGAGTGAAAACCAACAAAATGTAGAACAGGAGGCAGTAGGGAAAAGGCAGCCAGTAAGGCCAGATCTGACCCAGCATCGGCAGAGATAGGGAGAAATCAGCCGAGCATGGTCAAGCCTCCACAGGAGTGGGAGGAACCCAACATGACCCAGTTGAATGGCGTATGAAGGGAACAGCTGCAAACCCTCCACCGCAGGCTAACCAGGCCACTTCTGTGGAGTGCTCAATCTGGGACCAAGACAGCCCAGCCAACCCCAAGCACTGGAATAGAATGAATACAAGCACAAGCATCAGACAATTATCCATCCACCTCATGAAGAGAGATGAGCTCCAGCATATAGGCCAAGTCAAGAGAAAAAATAAACACAAAATGAGCAAAAAGAGAAAAAGTCTGAAGCTGGATAAAATATTCCAGCAACCAGAGATGACCAAAACACAAGCTCATCAGAGGATGGCAATACAAAAAATGAAAATATGTGAAGCCTCGAAGGAAAATGTGTAATATGGTCAAGTCCAAAATTAATAAGAAGAGCTTCAAAAATGGATAAAAAAAACAATAAATAAGAGACTTAGAAGAAAAAATAGAAAAGACAATGATAGAAAAAAAGCTACTTAGAACAAAAACTTACAAAGAAAATGGTTCCTTAAAAAGGAAGTATAGTACCCTCAAACAGGAAAATAATTCCCTAAGAAAAGAAGTACAAAAACCTGAAAAAAAGTGAATGGCTCCTTAAAAATATATATATTTCCATGTTTGTCATGTGAAAGAAGACACATATTGTTTATGTAAGAAAAAAAACCTCATGAAGGAGATAAAGTGAAAAATGACATGTTCAGTCTTTATTCAGATTCTATTGGCTCCTTTTGTGGTGGTAGATCGCCTTTTTCATCATGAGTCTTGGAGTTGTCTTAAACCCTTGCATTGTTGGTAATAGTTGTTACCCACAATTGATCATTTATCATTGTACATTAATTGCTCTTATTGGGTACACTATTCTGATTTTGTGCCCTTTACTTTGCCTCACTTCATTTAAGTCTTGCTGTTTTTTATGATTATCCTGTTCCTCAGTTTTTTATGGCACCAGAGTGTTCCATTATAATCATCTACCACCACTTGTTCATCCATTTCCCCAACTGATGGACATCCCTTCAGTTTCGAATTCTTTGCCACCACAAAAAGAGCTGCTAGAAATATCTTTGTACAAATAGGTCCCTTTTCCCCTGTCTTTGATCTTTTTTGGATACAAACTTAGTGACGGGTCAAAGGCTATGCTCAGTTCGATGGCCCTTTGGACATAGTTCCAAATTGCTTTCCAGAATGGTCAAATCAGTTCATAGCTCTACTAACAGTGTATTAGCGTCCCAATTTTTCCACATCCCTTCCAATGATTGTCATCTTCCTTTTTTGTCTTATTAGCTGGTCTGATAGATATGAGGTGGTGCCTCAGAGTTTTTATTTGCACTCCTCTAATTAATAGTGATTTGGAGCATTTCTCCTATGACTAAAGATAGTTTTAATTTCTTCATCTGAGAACTGCCTGTTTATGTCTTTTAACCATTTATCAATTTGGGAGGCTAGTAAGTATAAGACGCAAGACTGAATCTAAATATTCCTGACTCCAAGCCCAGCAATGTGTAAGCTGATTTTTTACTATAGTGTTTTCTCCTTCCTAAGCTCTTCCTTCAGAATGGTGATGTATAATGTTTAGGAAATATCCTGTGGCATTATTTCATTTCTAATCCTCTTCTCCAGTAGTCTGGTTGACTGTAAATTCTTTGAGGGTAGGAAGTTTTATATTTTATTTGTATTTTTTCAGTGCCTAGCAAAATACCCAGTACATAGCAGGTCCTTAATATAGGTTCATTGGATGTGTTTGGCTTGAGTGGGACACATTCATAATCCTGGAGCTCTGATTAAAAGTAGGCAAAGAAATTTCTCATGTCCCTCTCAAGTTGCTACTCCAACTCCATAAAGAACGTGGAAATAAGAGATCATGGTATAGCAAAAAAGAAAGAATACTCTGAGAAAAGAGAACCTGAGTTCAGATCTGGCATCAGATATCACAGTATGCTTCTGGGCTAGTCACTGAACATTTTTGCCTCAATTTCCTCATCTCTAAAATTAATAGGGTGTCCATTTTCTAGATTCTCTGGTTTTAAAATTTGCATGATCCTGTGATTCTTTAACTCACAAAATTCTCTAAAATCAAATGGGATTATATTGCAAGGGATTAGATTCTACTAATACTATAAAGAAAAGTAGTATTGTGAGTATAACTTCCTTTAATTTTTTCTTTCCTAAACAGTGAACTTTGGGAGAATTCACTTAAACATTCATACATTTATACATACACACATATATGCATATATACAAAAAAGTTAATCAATAGCCAAATATAAGATGTACCCAATGATCCATCTGTATAATAGACTGATTCTTTGGAATATTTGAAGTAAGGTTATCTGGCGTGTCTGAATGGTGGTTCAGGTTACTTCTCCTCTAGGAGTACATGCTGTTTCCTCTTTGAAATTGGAAATAATATGAATAGTGTCTTTGAGTACTGAGTTCAATTCTAGTTTAGGTACCGTGTTTTATAAAGGATATTGATACACTCAGAGAAGAGCTACTAGGATTGAGAAAGCCTCAGGTGGAGGTCAATCTAGATAGAAAAACAATGTTTCGTGGTGTCTCTTGCTATTCTAATGAGATATGAAATGTTAATGATTCGGGCAAGAAAATGTCGATAATTTCTTATTGACTATAAAGTAGCTTATTGACTAACTTTTTCTTTTCTTTTTTCCTCTTCTTTCTTTTGTGAGTTTCATTTCTTTTTTTAAATTCTAATTAGTAGTTTATTATATCACCTTGTCAAAGAAAAATATAATTATGTGACTTCTGAACTTAATCAGTAGACAAGAACAGTGATCAAGAACAAAATTATTCATGATTTGATTGATGCCAATGGGTAGGTAATAAGGCTCCGGAGTTAGACTTCAGAGGTCTGTACATCTGGCTCTGGGCTATTTAACATTTTTATCAATGAGTTGGATAAAGGCATGGATAGTAACTGTCAAATTTGAGCAAATCTGGGAAAGAAAATACTGTTTCCTAATCACTCTGCCTGTCTTCTCCTCCAAGGTTATCTTTCATTAACTTAATGCTTACTGGCATCGTGCCAGGGGGCAGCTCACAGCTTCTTTCTGAGTTCAAATCTACTCTCTGGTATTTATTAGTCATGTCACCTTGGGCAAGTCATTTAACCCTTTTTGGCTCCAATCCTTATCTATAAAATGAGCTGGAGAAGGAAATTCAAAATAACTCCAGTATCTTTGCCATGACAACCTCAAAGGGGGTTAGAGTAAGACATGACTGAACAGCTATAGTGCCAGGCATAGCTGCCCAAGTCCCTCCACAGATTTTAACCTTCACTCACAAAAGGAAATTATCAAAATTGCTCTGAAATAAGACAGAAAAGAGCCCTTCCAAAGTTAGAAAGGCCGGAGATCAAATCCTGCCACAGACACTTAGTAGTTGGGTATCCCTGGGCAAGGCACTTCACCTTGATTTGCCTTAGTTTCCTCATCTGCAAAATGGAGATAATAGTAACACCTACCTTGTAGGGTTTTTGTAAGAATCAAATAAGGTAACATTTTTTAAAAGCTCAACATAGAACCTGCAACATAGTAGGAACTATAGAAATATTAACTATAATTTTTATTATTATATGAATGAAATTATAATAAAACCAAAGGATTTTTGTTCTTATTCTATGGCCAAAATTCTCTTTTTTTGTAAGACCAATGACCTATTTTCCTGTCACTCATAAAAAGAGATGTCCTGAAATGCTTACATTTACTATTTTTATGCTGTCTCCCCCATTAGATTATGGACTTTTTGAGGGTATGGACCATTTTTAACTCTTTTGTATTCTCAGTATATAACATAGTACTTGCTAAGTAGGAACTATGCTAAAGAAATGCTATTTTGATGGAATGACTGATTGATTGAACATTTTAAAGATCTTAATTCAGGTCAGACTGGTTGCTAATGTCTTTACTGACTCAGAGATTCTGCAATTCTAAGAATGGAGTCATTTTTTTTCAAATGCATTTGTAGACTAGATTCTACAAATGGGTTTTCAATTTCCTATAAAATATATATTTCTTCCTTTGATTGGAATGCAGCTCTAGAAAACAAATTGGAAAACGACTAGCACCATAGCCAATAATCCTTTCCCTGTTTGTGTCTGTTGTTGCTAGCTCCCTCCTTAATAGTGACCTGGATGGTTTTAAAGATGTAGCAGTGAAAATTCACACCCCTCTAATTACTCTGCTTTTCAGCATAATATTCCATAAAATAGATATTTACCACTAATTAGGGATAACATCCTTCATAGAAACAGGTCTTGGGGGAAAGTCTCGGCTATGCCTGTATGAACTAGAAAGATGAAAATGGACTCCAGAGAGCTTGTCAGTATTTAGAGCTAAATAGTTTATGGTCTGGAGAATGGTGTGTGTGTACTTGTGTACTGTGTGTGTGTGTATGTGCATGTGCACATACCCATAATCATCGCATGCATGTGAATTTGTGGCTTGTTAGACTCTTCCCCCATGGAAGAATCATCTTGGAATCATCCATTTTCAAAGTCCTTCAGAAATCCTATTATAATTTTCTCTGCAATAGCTTTTTAATAGTAACTTGAAAAAAATCAGAGGAATATTGAAAACATTCTAAAGATAGATTTTGCAAAAAAAAAAATCTTAAGAGGCAATATTCAGTGTGACTTTTTGACATGAACAAACCCCAAATTTAATATCATCCTCACATTTATCTACATCTTACCCTCTTAGATAATCCAAGCATTTAAATGGTTCAGAGTCAAAAAACAACATGGTGTCCCAGGAGGTGGGATGAGATGCCCCATCTTCCCAGCTTTCCACCCACTACTCATTTGCACATGCACCTCCTCATAGAATGGGGGGCAGGAAGAAGACCAGAATTTCAAATAGGTTGGAAGTGCATTTTCCTTCCGAATCTAAGCTAGTGGTATCAGGTAGGGATTTACATCCCCTGCTATGCATGTTTGGTTGTAAGAATAACAAAGTTACCAAAAATATGGCTTTTCAGAAAAAAAAAGATGATGAGAAAACAGATTGACTAATGCTTTAGTTCTTTAATACCTTAAGAATCTGTGTTTTGGCCATGAAAAATATCTTTTCCATAAATCTTCTTTGACTTAGTATTTGGTCTGAGAATTGCCATAGCTGAAAAAATATATCAACTGATTAGGGTTAATTCTGATACTCTCTAGCTCCAGCCTGCACTTGAAGTCTTTCCCAGCTAGGTTTAAGATTTGGGTACATAGGTGGCTTAGAAGATAGAATTATGGGACTAGAATCAGGAAGACCTGAGTTGAAATCTTATTTTAGGTTCTGACTAGCTGTGTAACCATAGACAAGTCACTTAACTGCATCTGCCTCAGTTTCCTCATTTGTAAAATGATTATCATAATTGCAACTACTTGCCTGGATAATTGTCAAATGAGGTATTTGTAAAATGCTTGCAAACCTTAAAGTGCTAAATAAATACTAGCTATTAGCATCATATTTAGCTAGCTTTGTATATTTGATTGCACTTTGTATCCCTCATTAGATTGTAAGTTCTTTGAGGACAGGGTCTTTTTTTCTCTTTTTGTATTCTCAGAGCTTAGAACAGCACTTAGCACACAGTAGGTGCTTAATAAATGTTTGTTGAATTGAATGAAATTAATTATCCAAGTTTTTCTCAAAGGTAATGAAAGTCCAGTGCCATTGCCATCCACAGTTATGTAGGTGTCATCTTAATGAGTTATCTTCAACTCCTCACTTTCTCTAATCCCAGTTCTCCAATCTGCTGCTAAATCCAATTATGTTTTAACTTCACAAAATCCTTCCCATGCACCCACTTCTCTCCTCTGACTCTACTATCACCCATGGAAGGATTAGAATAGGATTATCATATAACTCAATTCTTCATAGGCATGTTCCTTAAAAATACATAGATTTCTTCTCAAAAACAAAAAAAAACCCTAATAATAGACAATTTTGTCAGTGAGGAAAAAAAGTATTTTTATATATTTAATTCTTGGTTCTGTGACATGTCTATGTGACTTTGGCCAAGTCATTGAACCACTCTAGATTTTTCTCAATTGATAAATGAGAGAATTGGACTCAATAACTACCAAGGTCCTCCAGCTCCACATCTAAATACAAGTTTCCCTCGACTTCTCATATGTCACTTACCATGCCATCTTCAGACTCAGAAAGGCTGCCAAAGTACATTTTCACGGATTTCTTCTTGACCATTTCTTTTCTTCTAACTTCTAATATAGTTTTCAAAAGTATATTCTGAATACATTCTTACACCAGGATACTGAAGAGCCTAGAAATAATTCCTTTGACAGATAGCTTTGTTTCCTCTGGTTGGAATCAGAGATAGGAGGACAATAAGTCCATGATACCCTGGGGCTTTGGACAATAACTTCTGCCATCCTGATAGCTCAGAACTGCAGGGAAGGAAACAAAACTTCAATTTGTATCACCCTGTGGTTGGTTCACCATTTGGAGTGGCCTCCAATCCCCTCCTCTGGCATGATGATTATTTGTAGCTCCCATGCTGTATTGACATTCACCAGTCCGGCTTGCTGTGGTGAGCAAGCTTAAAAACAGGATTAAAGATGCCTTGTGATATTGTCAGTTTTCAAAATGCTTCCCTTATTTTTATTGTTTCCCTAAAAACATACTTCATATCAGAGAAGAAGATGGATAGCCTGGCACAATCAGAGTTGGGTCAAATTTGAGCTCTGACATTTACTGGCTGTGGGACCTTTCACTTCTGTGAGATATACTTTGCTCCCATGTAAAATAGGAATGATGAGTATATGTGGGGGCTGCTAGGTAGCCCAGTAGATAGGCAGTCAGGCTTAGGGACAGGAGGTCCTAGACACTTCCTAGCTCTGTGACCCTGGGCAAGTCACCTAACTCCAATTACTTAGCCCTTACTGCTCTTCTTCTGTGTAACTGAAACTTGGTGTCAATTCTAAGATAGAAGGGAAGAGTTTTGGAGGTTTTTTGTTTTTTAAAGAGAGAATATATGTGATTTGGGGTGCTCAGTTGTGGTTTTTAATTATAACATAATAAGAAAAGTTTAAAATATATCATAATTAATAACAATAATAATAATTAACCCTAAAATATAGGTTTCTGGTGAGGTTCCAACAAGAGAATTTTTGCAAAGTGCTTTGTAATGTTTAAAATGCTATATGGATTTATTTGGGGGGTGGTATTTTGCTTTGGTTTGATTTTTAGTTCTGATCTATGAGTTCATTGGTTTGGAAGCTTCCTGAGAAGTCCCTTTCACTAATACAAAGTGTAAACTAACTCTCCTGCAAGCTCTGAAAGGCAGGGACTGTGATGTCCTTCTCTTTGTATCTTTAATATCTAACACAGTGGCAAGCACACAGTAGGAGATTAATAAATACTTGTTGAAAATATGAAGGAATCAGCTTTCTCTTTCTAGACTCTTTTACATTTACAAAGAACTTTTCTGACAACAACCCAATGAGAGAGATAGCCAAGGGCAGACATATCTCCACAAATTTGATTATACACAGTTATCGTTTCATATTGAAATAATTTCATCTTCTACCTTCATAACTTTGCTGATCTTCAAGGCTGGATTGCTCTCCCTCCTCAGTTTCACATCTTGGAAGCCTACCTTTCTTCAGCTCAAATCCCACCTCCTGGATGAGATTTATACTGATCTCCCTCAGCCCTGTTGCCACTGCTCCCTATTTCAGATATTATTTGATGTTTAGTTTGCATATATTTTGTATTTGCTCATCTATAAAGACTCTAAGGGCAGAGACTTTTTTATTTTTATCTTTGAATCCACATCCCCAAACGCCTTCCAGATATTTGTAGAAGAGTGGTGAATTGAGTATCAGAATCAAAGCCCAACATAACCCTATGAAATCCTCCGCCATCTTGTTGTGTGACTCTCAGATCTCCTTATCCAATCCTAAATGATTGGATATTCTCCAAGCAAGATGTCCTTTAGACATCTTAAATTACTCAACATGTCCAAAATGGAATATCCAAAAAGGATATTTCCTTCCAAACTCTTCCCTCTTTCTGTTTTTGTCAAGGGTACCAACATCCTTGGAGTCACCCAGGCTTTCCACCTAAAGATCATCCACTTAAAGATCATCCTCAACAACTTTCTCTCAACAATCATATCCAGTCCAAGTCCAGCCTATTCCATCTACAGGACATCAGTCATATGGACCCCCTTTTCTCTTCTGATGCTTCTTGCATCCTGATTCAGAGTCTTATCATCTCCTATTCAAACTATCACAAAAATACTCTGGTTTGCCTCCCTCCACATCTCTGCCCATTCTAATCCATCCTCTTTTCAACCATTTCAAGTTTTTGGAGCTTCCTGAAGTGTGGGTCTGACCATATCACCTGTTCTTCAATAGACTCCAGCAAGAGACTCCTATTACCTCCAGGATCCAACATAAAATCTTATATTGGTCTTTAAAGTCTATTAAAGCCTGACCTCTCCTTGCCTTTCCAGTCTCCTTATATTGTACTCTCCTGAGATCCAGCGATATTGGCCTTCTTGCTCCTTCTCCTGACAATGTACATTTTCACTGGCTGTCACTTATGCCCGGAATTCTCTTGCTCATCTTCTGGTTTCTTTGGTTTCCTTCAAGTTTCAGCTAAAATTTGATCTTCTGCAAAAAGTTTTTCTCTGTCTTCATTCTTTCCTTCTTTGACAATTTCTAGTTTATCTTGTATGTATATGTTTCTCCCCATATGTACATGTGTACACACATATTCTACACTTACATATGTGTACATACACATACATGTCTCTTTATGTCTATATATCTCATTTGAACATAATTGTTCATAAGTAATCTCTCTATACTATTAGATTGAGTTCCTTGAGGGTAGGGATTATTTTTCTATTTCTATTTCTGTATCTCTGGCACTGAGCATAGTGCCAGGCACAGGGTAGGCATTTAATAAATGCTTGTAGATATTGCTAGGTGACTCAGTGGAGAGAGCCATGCCTAGAATTGGTTGGTCTTGGGTTCAAATGTGGCCTCAGATGCTTTCTTACTATATGATCCTGGGCAAGTCACTTAATTCCCATTGCCTAGCTTTTACCACTCTTCTGCCTTGAAACCAATATGCAGTATTAATTCTAAGACAAAAGGTAAGGGTTTTAAAAAAACAAGAATAAATAAATGCTTGTAAAATGACATCAATTTGAAACAATTATCATTATCTTGGAATTTTAAGTAATTACCAAACAATCAGTCAAACAACAAAACTTCAAGAATATATCCATTTTTATTATGTATTTTTAACAAACTGGATCACATCAACTCTTGTAGCAGAGGAGGAAATCTGCTAGTGGAAACAGTTATCATTTTTGGTTTATTCACCTAAGAAAAAACTACCCAATATAATGGAACCTTCAGAATGTAAAGTTCTGTTTGTTATTTTCTATGCATGATGAGGGCCCACCGAGTGGCTCCCAGCACTTCCTTCACCTCCACCACTGCAAATTGTTATTCCCCCAGGAAAATATGATATTCCCAGTTAGGACACCTCAAACATCATATCACCAAGAAGACACCATCCCACCACCAAAAGAAGGAACCCACTGATGGGGAGTTAGTATTCTCCACTTGGATATATCTCAGTTTCACCTGTAAAAAGAGAAGCAGGGGGTGGAACTGATGACCTCTAACATCTCTTTTAATCTAAATCTCTGACGTTAAATCCAACCCAAGTTTGATACAATAATAACCGGGATGATGAGATTCCTGGGGCCATGATGGAGACTTCCCAAGTTCATGGCTTGGGCACCCCCAAATCCAGAGCTCGCCTTATCACTGACATGTCCTTTACCCAACCACAAAAATCCAACAGACTCGGGACACTCCTATGACCAGTTCAAATGTGTTTGTCCCAGATGGAGGAGTTCCTTCTTTGGGATCGAGCAATGTCGTCCATGACCTTATTATCCTCCTTTTGCATTGTTTATGATCACATCACAAGAGTTCAGAGTTCTTTGTAGGGGATGAGGTTGGGGATAGAGTCCAGCCTTGTGCTGAATTATTGAATGCGGTTAACAGCCTTAAGATACAATTTCCTGAAGGACATTTAGTAAGTTATTATATTCCACCATATCACCTTTAGTTTTCTATGTTATTTGGAAGACGTTGCTTCTAAATTTGTAATGGAAACGACGATCTGGCTGTTGGCCAGCTTGACCCTCACTGTCTTCCTGCCCCTCTAATTAAGGGACTTTTGAGTGAATAATAAAGCAGAGTTCCTTTGAAGGTGGAATTCTTTGAGACTTCATTTTCTGAGGTCGTGCTTTGCTTTCCCTCTGCAGCATGAACTCCCTCCCACCCCAATGTGGCAGCTCCCCTTTCAAATCTCTGGAAAATATGCCATTTTTTTTCTGTTTTGTGTTCCTGCTTTCATGAGCTCCCGTTACCAGTGGGTCAGTTTTTCCCCCCTCTGGGAATCCCTTAAAGACTCTGAGAGCTGTCAGTTATGATCCTGAACAAAAGAGGGTCCTGAAGAGATAAATCCCATCACCTCCATGTAAATGCTGAGCTGTCATTAATTTCATGGGCTTTCGACCAACTGAGGTGGATTTTTTTTTAAAACTTCCTCTCAAAGTGACTTTCTCTGGGCAAAACTATTTGTATCATTAGACTTTGAGAAGAATTAACTGCCTGAATACTTTAGCTGAAATTCAAAATGCCTGCTGTGAAGCTACAGTGATACCTGATTAACTAGAATAACTGATTTTGTTTCAAGATATTTGTTTCACCCTAGGCTACTTTGAGATAGACCTACAGAGATATATATACACATATACCCATACATATACATATATAAACACATACATACATAGCATGTGTGGTGTGTGTATATTTATATATATACACTCTCATGTATAATATGCAAAGACATACATATATATTTTTATGTAGTTCCTTCATCATTTTATTTTATTTTTTTCACTTTGAAAAATGTTATTTAATTAATTGATTTAGAATATTTTTCCATGGTTATATGATTCATGTTTTTTTCCCTCCCCTCCTTCCCCCCATCGCAGCCAATGAGTAATTCTACTGGCTTTTACATAATACAAATATTTTAAAGAAAATGAACAGCTTGAATTTAGTTGGGGAGGAAGAAAGAATGCCTACTCTGAGGATGCCCTATGTGACTTATGAAACAAAGATTGAGTCCCTGGTCGTTATATAGAGCTAACACTACTTACCCTCATGCCTCATAATATATTGAGTAAATAGCGAATACCAGCTTCTCAAAGGGTTTTAAGCTAATCATCATTTTAGGTATTATTTCATTAAGCTGATAAATTCTTTTCTCCTCCCTCTGTCCCTATTCTATTCATATATATATATTCCTATTAGGGATTATAATATTTTTGAAAGACAGAAAGTAGTAATTGATACCTGATGTGCTTCATGGCCTACTTCATGCCCACTGGACTGGAATATTTTTTGCCAAACTTTCCAAGAGGTTCTGTTTTTCTCAATCACTGAATCGATTCATATTGAATTAATGGGAGCTGGCAAAGCATGAATCTGACCTGGCATCCACAAGAACTGGGGATCAAATCCTACCTTTGAAACATATTATAAAGTATGTGGACATGTCCTCCTTATCTCAGAGTTCAACATTCTTTCACCAAATCACATTAAATATACAATAACGTCCCAGGATAAGATGAATGCCTTGTTTCTATTTTTATTCCATTTTTTTCAGTCCTATATACCTCTAAAGTCAAAAGAGTCTGTACAATAGATTGAGGGTTTTATTTGGTATCAGGAAATGAGTTCACATCATAGTTCTGCTTCTTAAGTGGCCCACTGGCCTTTGTGTGTCCTTGTGTGACTTTGGGTATGTCCTTTTACATCTCTGGATCTTAATATTCATCCTCCAAAATGGACTGGTTGAACGAGATGACCTCTGAAGGATGTTTCAGATCTCTTTTATATTCCTATGTTCTTTTGATGGTGAAGTGTAGAAAGAGAAGAGATGGTTAAGTAGGGGATGGATGGAATGGAGAAATATGTTTAGGAAGAGAATTGAGTATGAATATTAGCATACATTTTGAATTTGAGTTGGAATGGAAGCCACAACCAATATGGCGGCTTATTTTACTGAACTAAACATCATTGAAGTCAGAGATGTGGGCAGAGGGGCAATTGGGAAATTATGGTGTTGGGTTTTTTTGAGTCAATAAAATGTTTTAAGATTTCAGTTGGAAAACGTGATTAATTTTTGTCAATTATGTTAGGAATAGCTGTACAAACTTTCATCCCATCTCAATGAGCCATAAAAACAGCATCGTATGGGAGAACACCTGTGATCTTTCCTGTGTTACGAGGACACCTGAGTACATAGTTTATAGTATATATTTTCTGAAGATGCTAATTAGAGAACATTCTCAGTGTGGGGTAGAGTGTGACTCTGACCCTGAGTTACACTCTTAGCCCATGGACTTTGGAGCAGATTTGTAATAATCAGCTCAGAACCATTCTTGTAATCAATGGGTTCTAAAGAAGATGTTGACCTCTTCTTGTATTATCTGGCAAGTAGTTTATTCTCAGATTCTCAACTCAATGCATGTAATATTGACTTTAGAATGTGTGTGTGTGTGTGTTTAAAGTGACAATTTCAAAAAATTATCTCTTAATGTGTTTTCTAAACACAGAAATACCCTTGTAGCAAATGCAGGATAGGACCAAGATTAAAAGCTAAATGGGCCCTAAATTGCCCTCAAACATAAGACCCACAAGAGACCTGCAAACTCACAAGTGCTGTCTAAACCATATTAAAATGTAAATGGGAAATGTTTAACAAGGCAAATAAAAACAGGAGATGCTGGGTTACTCAGAAGATAGAGAGACAGGCCTAGAGAGGGAAGGCCCAGGGTTCAAATGTAGCCTCAAATACTTTCTAGCTGTGTGATCCTGGACAAATCACTTCACCCCATTTGCCTGACCCTTACCATTTTTCTGCCTTGAAACCCACACTGGTATTGATTCTAAGATGGAAGATAAGTATTTTAAAAAATAAATAAATAAAACCCTTACCTTCCATATATTAAAACATTAATATATTTTATATATTGTATTATTATATTAACATATAATATATTAATGTCTTAATATATTATATATTAAATATATATTATAAATATTATAAATAATATAACATATTAATGTATTTTAATATATCATATGTTAATGTATTATCTATTGTATTATTACATTAACATATTATGTCTTAACATATTAATATATTATGTGTTAATATATTTTATGTATTGTATTTTTATGTTAACATATAATACATTAATATATTAAAACATAAATAATGCTAACTTGTGGTTTTCTAAGTCAATATGTGGCTAGCAGGAATTAATTTCTATTTTAGTTCAATACCACAGATCAATATTCTCATTCAACAGATGAGGAAACTAAGACCCAGAGAGGTGGATGTGACTTTTCCTCAGTCCCATAAGCAATAAAAAGCAGAATCAGAAATTGTCACCACACAGACTACCTCCCCTTCTATCATAACATTGGCTGTTGGCTCTTTTTATTATTACAACCCATGGCCTCCAACATTTCCTCGCTGTGGCACCCTGGGAAAGTCCTTTAACCCCAGAGCCTAACGCTTACCATTTTTCTGCCTTGGAAACAATCCTTCATATCAAATCTGAGACAGAAGGTAAGGGTTAAAAATTTTAAAACAGAATTGAACCCAAGTCTAAAAGTCATTTTTATCTCCTTGAGTGTTATAATTTATTTATTTTTATCTTTTTTTTTAATATACCTAGCACAGTGCCCAGCACAAAACAGATAGTAAAATGTTAGCTGACTGACTGCATCTTTGTCCAGGACCTTCCCCACGGAGGGTCCCTTTTCCACTCGCTGGATTGTGTTCTGCAAGGATTTCGCGGCTCCCATCACTAGTATTTGCTGATAATCGCCGGAGCAGCCATGGAGAGCGCAGAGCAAGGGGAATAGAACATAGTTATGTGCACACTAGAGAGAGAAATCGACGTGGGCCTCAGATTTCATAATCACATTTTCGACATCTATTTTTCTATGAAAGATAAAATTAACAGGAATCTCGCGGCGGGCTTGATGGGACGCGCCGCGCTCTCGTTGCCTTATTGCTTGCTGCTTTCCATTCCCTCTATGGCTTTTTCTATAATGATGATGATGGCAAAGGAGATTATTCATTTTTACAAAAACAGTATCTAGGAAAGCACCGCAGCATAACATGCAGTTGTCATGATTAATGAACTGAAATCTGGGGAAATCGTGCTCTGCCGGTTCAGGACCGAGGGGGCTCCTTCCTTCTCCCTGAACGTCCGTGGGCAGGGCTGGGGGAGAGGCGGAGGGACGTGGGAACTGACGGGCTCTCCAAGAAGGGTGATTGCCATGGATTATTCCTAAAAGGAACCTTATTTATTTCTGTGCACATAGAGAGGGGTACAGAAGCTCCGAGAAGGACAAGGCTTACTTTTTGGCTTTGTTTGTTGTCTCCAGGAGCAGCCATAGGTCTTTCGATACCGCGGAGGGGCAATGAAGCCTCCCATAATCAGAAGCCCCTTCCCTGGCACATCCTTCCCGATCACATACTCAGCGTGCGGGTGACACGAGCCTCCTCCCTCTTTCTCAAGAAGACACTCAAATCTCCACGCTTGAAATACTCTCCCTCCTCCTCTCTGCCTCTTGGCTTCCACGATTCCCTTCGAGTCCAAGCCAAAATCCCCTCCCCTGCAGAAACCCATTTCTTATCCTTCTGAAGAGCCCCAACGCCTTCCCTTTATTGATTATTTCCCATTTATTCCTTCTGTCACTTCTTTGTATATAACGGATTCCCTGTCGCTTTCCCCATTAGATGGTGAGCTTCCTGTGGGGATGGGATGTCTCTGGCCACTTCGTATTTTCAGGACTTAGGAAATGTTTAGTGCCTGATTGATCTTGGGATCTGCATAAACAATAATAAAATAATAAAATAATTTTCTTATTATTATTTATCACTCACTACTTTTATTTATTTATTTGTTTGCTATTTATGTTTACTTATTTTTATTTTTTATTTATATATTGTACGTATTATATATTATATATAATATATCATAATTTATTTATTATAAAAAAAAGATGATTAAAAAATCTGGCTTTGCTGTCATTCAGGAATGAGATATTGTGTCATCACATATCCCTCTAATTTACTTATTAGTCTAGAAACAGCTTTGAGAGTGATGCATGGAAACAGTGTTTGAATGAAAAACATAAAAAAAAATTGATGTGAGAATTTATCAGCTATGATCCTGGCATCTTAGAAATGATTAACTCACAGATTAAGATGGACACTTAAGATCTTGCCATGAAATTGAAACAAGATGAAATATCAAAATGGAAAGAACTATCTAACAAGATGAGAAGATAAAGTTGATATGAGTATTATTAGGCTATATTTAGTGAGAACCCACATTGCCGTAGTGGTCAAAGGGTCTTTTCTGTAGTTGAATCATGCTATCTTCCAGAGCAGGGGAATGAATTCTGCCAATGAATTCCCGATGTCTCCATGTATAAATAGATAAATATATTAAATAGATAAATATATAAAATTATTATATATAATACATGCTTATATATTACATATAATTTATATAAATATATAACATTATACAATTATAAAGTCAAAAANGATTAGTAAAATTTTATTTCAAATATTTAATTTAATAATTATTAAAATATTTAAAAATAAAATTTTACTATTTTACTATTTACTATTTTAATATTTAAAATAAAATATTTAAGTTGATAATTAGATTTAATTATTAAATTTTTATCATAATTTCATATTTTATATAACATATATTATAATAATATAATAATTATAATAATAAACATAATACATTAAATTATAGTTTTAATTATTAAATTATTAAATAACAGTTAAGTTTAATTATTAAATTAAATATTTTTTAAAGATTAATAAATATTTTATTTATTATATTATATAAAATTTATAAATAAAATTAATTTAATTTAGTAATTAAGCAAGCATTTAAAATATTGTTATGTTAAAAAACTCTTATTATTATTGCATTGAATTGAGAGGAACTCCAAGTGTCAATCAACAAAGAATAGATTAGCACTGGATTCTAAGAGAATCAAATTTGTAATTTACAATACTTTTCTAACGTATTATTGTTAAACATAGAACAATCTTGCTTTTGCCAGTTTTCTGTAGGAAATGGGTTCAGCCAGTCTTGCTGATAGAAGCATTTCACTGAATGTAATAGAACATTACAGTGGGTAACAAATGATGAATGTGATGACCAAAAAGAAGTGTAAAAAGATCTACATGCACTGTTACAGAGTGAAATAAGCAAAGCCCCAAAGCCACTACACACAATGATGACAACAACGTTAATGAAAATAATAACCACTACAAAATAAGAGATGAATGATGCAAAATTATAAAGAATAAACATAGCTTGAAAAAAGAAATATGGGAAAACATTCCCACATGTTGGCAAAGGGGGAGAGATCTACAAGGATTGGATTTTATATATTTTCAGACTTTTTTGATATGTTGATGAATTTTGCTAATTTTATTCTCCTTTTTTTTTGTCTTTAAAAATATTATTTGCTATATCGGAGAGTTCTCTGGGAGAAGGAAGGGAAGGATAATAGAAAAGATTTGGACGATGTGAAAATCCAAAAGGCATTCATAAAAATTTCATATTAAAGAAAAAAAATAAAACAATTGGAACATGCCAACTACTTTTTGATACAAGCTAATTTAATAAGAGACATGTTCTGTAGCCAGGGGAAAAAGTGAGTCCAAATGTCTTTTCTCACATTGATATTCATTTTCCATGGTGGTGCCTTCATCAGAAGCTGTAAGTGATATGTTGTATTCTAATGAAAGCAAACCTGAAATGGGCCAGAGCCTTTATCGTCAAGCACTTTATAGAAGGAGCACCAAAACATTTACAGAAACTGGACAAACCATGGAGGTTTACAGAAGAAATAAGGGCTAAGCTAGAATTTTTCCTATTGTGGTAGATAACTTTGTGTCACTATCATTTGCAAAGGAAACTGTATTGTTAGTCTTTCCAGAGTTTATTTTAAATTTAAATTGTTCTCTATATTGTACTCTTATAGTTGTTAGCTTGTTGTTATTCACACACACACACACACACACATTATTACTCTATTAATTAGAATAAGAGCTGCTTGAGGCCAGGGACTTTGTTTTTTCTTTTTTCTCTGTCTCTTCAGGGATTAACACAGTTCCTGGAATATTCTAAGTGCTTAATAAATGTTTGTTCATCAACTGATAGATAAAATCATTCACTTTTGGGATGAAGGGAAAGAACAGCAGGCTTAAAGTCATAGGACATGTGTTCAAAATCGCAGTTCTACTATTTACAGACTACCTGTGTGACTCTTGGCAAGTCATTAAATTTACCTAGAACTCAGTCTCCTCACATGTAAAATAAAGGGACAAGACAACTTCAGAGTTTTTGTTCAGAACTAGAACTATGGTTGTGAACCCCCCCGTAGGGAAGTTCTCCTCTTAAAATACCTCACTGAGACCCAGAGCCCAATATTTCAGGAAGGAAAAAAAAATCAGAGTGAAGTAAGGCAGGATTTTCTTTTTTACTGTTTTGTTAAGGTTTATTCTTTATGCCTCTCCATACAAAAGCAGATCTTTCTTTGCATAGACCTACCACACTGCAGCTCTAATGAATATTTCTTTACTCCTTCAGCACTGGATTGAATACTTTTCTATGAAGACGTTAATAGCTTAGCATTAAAAACATATTTTTTCAGAAGTAGGCTAAGCAGCTGAAACTGACTTTGGGCCAGTCCACAAGAAATCAGAGAATTTTAAGAGATTCAAGAGACAGTCCAACTGCTTCCCCTCCATGACTGTCTTCTCTGACATCCACAAATAATGGTCACCAGCCTCTGGTAGGAGCCCATTGACCTTTCTCATACATCTCATTCTAACATTCCAGTATCTTAAACAGGTCTGAGGTCATTTAGTCAAATGAATTCAGATGTGAACAGATAGCCCTTTTACACATACCTGGCCTGTTAGAATATGAGCTACAGTAAAGGATCAGCATTGTTGCCTTTTCTCATGATCTCAGAACTTAGCACAAGGTCTGGTGTATAGTAGGCATCTAATAAATGCTTGATGGCTCATTGACTGGTCATCTAGAGAATTGCTTAAAGAGCCTCACCCTCCAGTAGTGGGGACTTAACTACTTCCCAAGGTACCCAATTGTTTGGAAGTTTTTCTCATCCTCAATTGACTAAAAGCCTAAATTGACCTCTTCATCTCATCCTTTGGATTTTTGCCTTCTGGGACCAAGCAGAATGACTGAGCCATCTTCCATGTGATAAATCTTAAAATATTTGATGTCAGCTATGTTTCTTTGAAGGACAACTAGAGTGGATCAAGCACTAGTCCTGGAGTCAGGAAGACATCTTCCTGAGTTCAAATCTTGACTATGTGACCCTGCGTAAGTCACTAAACCCTATTTTAGATTCAGTTTCTTTAGCTCTAAAATGAGCTAGAGAAGGAAATGGCAAAGTACTTAAGTATCTTTGCCAAGAAAATCCCAAAATGGGGTCATAGAGAGTCATACATGACTGATAACAATAACAAAATAAATGCTTCTTCTAAATCCCCTCCCCATACCACTAGGATACACACTGTTCCAGTTTATCCAACCAGTATTTTTATGTAATGGTCTATAATCCATTCCTCATAGGATCATAGAGTCATGCCTTCAGGTTCCAAACTTCTTAGGGGTCACACAAGGTAGGAAGGGATGAAGGCAGGGTTTGAATCAAAGGCTTCTGAATCATGATACCCCCCTATTTTGGTCATCATCCTCCAGATGTATTCCTTTTTGCTTTGTCAGTCATCAAATATGGTTCTCAGAACTGAATACTGGACAACCAGGTATGGTTCAATGCAAAAGGACCAAAGTGAGACTCTTACTTTCCTCATTCTGGAATTTCAATGTCCTCCTTTCCTCATCTGTCAAATGAGGAGTAAACCCTCACTAACAGCCCTGCCATTTTAAATTAAAGAGATTACATCAGCATCCCTTCAGTCCTATAACCCAGATTTCAGTGCATTCTTTCAATGACACCATATTATGGACATTGAGTCATCCCCACCTCCCCATTGTCAGGTATTGTGCAACAAATTCTGGGCTCTACAAAGAATTTGTGACTTATTAATGGCAATGAACACTCCAATTTTCTCGCTGAAGCAAGTGCAGCCATTCACCTTGCCCCTCACCTCTGACACAGGTAATATAAACGACTTGATCTATAGTCACACTTTTAAATAGGGGAATTACTCTATGAAGAGTTTCTACATTACAACTTCCCTATCATAACGTCAATCTCCTAAAGGGGCAAATGCAGGACATCCAAATGATGTTTGTTCTCTCTCTCTCTGTTCCTTTCTTTCTTCCTTCCTTCCTTTCTTTTTTCTTCCTTCTTTCTTTTTCTTCCTTTCTTTCTTTCATTGTTTCTTTCTTTTTTCTTTCTTCCCTCCCTCCTTCCTTTCTCCCTTCCATCCTCCCTCCCTTTCTTCCTTCCTCCCTCTCTTCCTTTCTTCTTTCTTTCTTCCTTCCTTTTTTTCTTTCTTTTTTCTTCCTTCCTTCCTTCCTTTCCTTCTTCCTTCCTTCCTTTCTTTCTTCATTTCTTTCTTCATTTCTTTCTTCCCTTCCTCCCTCCCTCCTTACTTCCTTCTTTCCTTCCTTCCTTCCATCTTTCCTTCCTTCCTTCCATCTTTCCTTCCTTCCTTCCTTCTTTCTTCCCTTTCTTCCTTCCTTCTTTTTCATATTGTGGTTATTTAGATGAAGGATATATGTTAAAAAGCCACATAGAATGACACCTTTTGACACACACTGTGAACTACTGACCTGTGCAGAATCACAGGTTCTCTGAACCTTAAGCACTGTGTAAGGAAATTTATAAGGCTTGCTGGAAAATCCCAGCCTAATAGGATTGCTATTTTATGATTTCACTTTCATCAAATTTATAGGGGTAATCTGAATATGACCTTTTTATTTTTCTAAGAATAGAAATTCCTTCCTTCAATGCAATTTGAGGTTTTCTGCAAGTCCAATTTTTCTCAAGGGTAAATGAGAATAGATAGACCACTCTGTGGCATAAGGAATATAGTTCTGGACTTCATTTGGAGTCAGGAAGATCTGAATTCGAATTCTTCCTTTTTAAACCTATGAGTTATATGACCTTTATCAAGCAATTTAACCTCATTCCACTTTTATTTCCTCATGTGTAAAATAGGGTAAATAATATTCTCACATGATTATGAAGATCTGGAATGAGATGGTATATGCCAAGTGCTCTGCTAACCTTAAAATATTGTGATATTACGATGATAGTGATGCTGTCACTGAAAAATGGAGCTTGAAGATATTGCTTGTCTCTTTCCCAACTTTTAACATCACTGAGGAAAAGTTGCATTTGAAAAGTTCTCTTTTGTTTTTGTTTTTATGTCTTGTAAATCCTCTTTTTGTGACATCACTAAAGTATTTCCTAGAGGTATGAAATGAGTTCTAATGCTTGGTTCCTTGATCACAAAATGCTTTGCTGCTAATTTTTCCTAGTCTGAAAATATTGGTGATTCATTGTGCTATGTCCTCTCTGTCTGTCTCTGTCACCTCTCCTCTCCCTTCCTCCTCCCCTCCCCTCTTCCCCTCTCCTCTCCAATAAATATTTTCCTTCCCTATAGGATATAACCTTCCATATCTAAATGTAAGATTCTTGCTTCCCTCAGGGCAGAAACCTGTTGATTGATGGATCAACTCAACTCAAATTAAAATATTACTTAATAGGTCCTAGGTTCAAATCTGGCCTCAGACACTTCCCAGCTGTGTGACCCTGAGCAAGTCACTTGACCCCCATTGCCCACCCTAACCACACTTCTGCCTTGGAGCCAATACACAGAAGTTAAGGGTTTAAAAAATAGCTAATATAATTTGTACAAATCTATCCAGGGAGTAATGTACTTTCTCCATGATTTAGAGACTTAGCCTGTTGGGCTATGAGATGATTCTAGAGACTTCGATTGTTACCCTAGCTTTGTCACTCATTCTTTGGGCAATTCACTTAACCCTTCCAGGGTTTAGTTTCTTCAGCTACGAATGAGATTATATTAGACCATATTTTCTTAATTAATGACTATTAACAGTATAGTTAATATTATAGGATCATGGATTTGCTGGGAGGGACCTTGAAAGCCACTAGTCCAACAGCTCTCATTTTAGCATTAAGAAAACTGATGCCCAGAAATGAAATAATTGCCAGTTTTGTAGTATTATAGACTAAATCTAGAAGAGGTTTCAGAGGCCATCTAAACCTAAACACCAACATTTTCCAGAGAAGGAAATTGAAGCCAGAGAGGTTCCCAGATAGTAAATGTCAAAGGTTAGATTTGAACCCAGGTCCTCCTTTTAACTCCAGAATCGGTGTTCTTGATTTTATCATAATCTTTGCTCTCTAAATAGCTCCCTATCAGTTGGGGAGTGCATGACAGAGCTAAGATTTAAACGGAGCTTCTCCAGCTTCAGAAACCCTCAGCCCTTGCATCCTACCCTGCTGCCTCTCTTTCATGCCTGGGGGTGTGTGTATAAGAGGGAAGGGTGATCCCTGCTTCTTTAGGATAAAGGTAACTCAGATATTCAGGCAGATCATCTGTGAGATCGCCTCAAACAATAGCTGGATACGGGATAAGCATCTCCTCTGCGTCATGGCTCTGACATCTCCATCAGTTTTGTAAAATTCTTACAAAGTGTTTTTCTTGTTTGTCAGCTCCCTCATAGACAGATGATCAGTGTTCAGTCCTGTAAGGTCTCTGCCAAGAAAAACAAACAGGGCTTCCCTGAGTTAGTCACTACATGTTCTACCAAAGGAATCTCTTCATCCAAATACAATGGAAAGACTTGGAGGAATGTTCATCCTAGCCAGCTCCAAGGAGTGGGGCGAAAGGGATGCCAACTCAGCCTGACTTCCTCTATTTTCCTTTCATTCCATCAGAATTGATAATGCAAGAAATCTATAAGCTTGTGTGTGTGTGTGTTTGGCTATAATTAATCCTCCTAATAAACAATTACATTTTGATGACATTAAGAGGGGTTTCATTATTTATCTATGTGATGTATATTACTGGCCATTTGTATATATACTGATATTTTAAACTTTGGGTGGCCATGATTTTGTTAGTGGGGGTCATCTAACAGTATATCTTAAAATCCATTCTCAGAACCTCTTTGTCATTTTCCTTTTTCATCATAATAGCCAATCTGATAGGTGTGGGGTGGCACTTCAGAGTTGTTTTAATTTGCATTTCTCTAATAGTGATTTAGAGCATTTTTCACAGGACTATAGATAGCTTTAATTATTTTGTCTGGTAACTGCATGTTCCTATCCTTTGATCATTTAGCAACTGGGGAATTACATATTTTTCTTACACATTCAAATAATTTCTCTATGTATTTAAGAAGTGATGCCTTTATTTTGAGACTTCTTATAATTTTCCACCATTATGATTACTGTATATTATTCTTTATAAAAATTTTTAAATGTTTTATTGTCATGCAAAACACACTTCCATCTTGGTCATTGTTGTAAGAGCAATCTGATAGATAACCAAATGCCCAAATAAGACCAAAGATATACTGACATGAAAGACGACTTCAATGGTTCTTGCTCTGGATCTATTTATTATTATTCTTCATCCTATTTCCCTCCAGTTTATCTTTTTCTCTTTCCTTTCATTTTGTCAAAACTTAAAGTGGCTAAACATATTTTCTAGGATCATCACTTTCTATTCTTATGGCAATCATTCTGCCATCCATCCACCTATTATCTATCTACCTACCTATCTGTCTCTGTGTCTGTCTGTCTATCTATCTATCAATCTATCTACATATCTATCTATCTTATCTATCTGTCTGTCTATCCATCCATCCATCCATCTATCTATCCATCTATCTATGTCTGTCTGACTATTCCATCATCTACCAATCTATCTCTTTCTATATGTCTGTCTGTCTGACCATTCCATCATCTCTCAGTCTATCTATCTATCTATCTATCTATCTATCTATCTATCTATCTATCTATCTATCTGTCTGTCTGTCTCTCTATCAATCCATCCATCTATATCTATCTATCTATCTATCTATCTATCTATCTATCTATCTATCTATCTATCTATCTATCCATCTNTATCTATCTATCTATCTATCTATCTATCTATCTATCTATCTATCTATCTATCCATCTATCCATCTGTCTGACCATTCCATCATCTATCTTATTCTCTATCTATCTATACATCTATCTACCTATCCATCCATCCATCCATATATATATGTGTGTATATATATATAACATCTATCCATCTATCTGTCTATCTATCTATCCATCTCTGCCTATATCTCTTTCTGTCTATCTGCCTGTCTGTCTGTCTAGCTAGCTAGCTATACACTTATCTATATGTTTTTTTTTCTTACCTAAAGCAACTAAATAGTAGCCAGGAGAGATCTGGGATCAATTCCCTCCACTGATATAAATAAACTTCCCAACATAGGGAAGATACTTATCTTCTCTTAATCTTGATTTTTTCATATTTAAAATGGGTATAATTAAATCTATAGTTGTTAAGAATGTCTTACACATCTTGAAGTACCAAATAAATATCAGATCTATGATCTGTAGGATGTTCCCAAAAATTTAGTGCAGATTTGAGTTAATAAAATATAAATCTTTACTAAAATTTTGAGGCTACTCCCTGTATATCTACCCATGTACATAACTGTCTGACTATCTAATTTTCATCAGTCACATGCTAGATATCTTCCAATATCTGAAGGGCTATCCCATGAAAGACAGATAAAACTCTTTCTGCTTGGCCCACAAAGGCAAGAACAAGGAACAATGAATGGATGCAAGTAATGAAGGCAAATTTAGGTTAGGAATAAAGATTAGTTACTAGTAGTGAGAGCTGTCCAAAAAGAGAATAAGCTCCCTCAAAAGGTCATGGATTGTCCCTCACTGGAGGTCTTCAGGGAAAGCTTCTCACGTGTCAGAGCCAAGGATGATATGTCAAAATCAAAACAGTCCCTTTTCTCAAAATATCTGTTTTAATTGTGTTTTAGAGGGAATGTTTGCTAGCACATATCAGTATCATCTGAAATATAGTCAGGAAGACCTAGATTCAAATCCTGCCCCAGATACTTACTTGTTAACAGCCTGATTTTCTAAAAGAAAAGCTGCAGCAAAGCATTGAGATAATTATACATAAGAAAAAGCATAGAGGAACAGGAATTTGAGAATCTAGGTTCAGTCTTTCAGTCCAAGTTTTAGCCTAATTATTTATATGCAAAATGGATTCGATATCCTGTTGGTTCCCTTTCTACTCTAGATCTTTGAACTTAAAGGGATGTGTAAATTCAGTGGGATGAAGTATTATCCTTTGGGCTCTAGGTTTCCTTTCAGCTCTAGATATATGATCCTGTCCTTTTCATTTTAATAATTTGCTGACTCAAGTCTTTTTTCATTTGTGACTATAATTCTCGTTACCATCTGAAACTTCATACATCAGATTTAGCTCAAAAAGAGCATTATTTAGACTCAAAATCTCCGTTACCCAATTGAACATGATTGTATTGGATTTTGCATGTTAGTTTTACTACAGTTATGTTCCTCTCTTCTCATCCATTTAATCAAACAAGTATGTATATAATTAGCAAGCATGGGACATGAGGATGATGGGCAAAGTCTTCAAGTAAAAAAAAATTAGGAAAGAAGGAAGATTTTTATCTAGGGATTGAGAAAAAGGCTCCAGGAGAAAGGTTAACCCTCTCCAGGAAGCTAAAGGTTAGGAAGGACTTTATTAAGGGCACACTATGGGCTAATCATGGTACCAGGTGTTTGGGAAACAAATTCAAAAACATTCCAGTGAGGATAAACTGTATATACTCAGATAATTAAGTGTTGCATGTATCCAAATTAAATACAGAATAACTTTGGGGAATACAGTAACTGGAAGGGGGAATCAGGATGGGTCTGATAGAAGGGATTGGATTTGAGACCCTGAGAAGGAAGCAGTGATGGACAAACATGTTCAAGCAGAACATTAGCCTTCACCATGTATGGAGATATGAAGAGCAAGCTAAGGACGGGGAGGGAGAGTTGAATTCTCTTTGGGGCTTCTGTGGTGCTTCCTAGCTGGAAATCTATGTATGATCCTTCAGTGAAGAACTGGAAGGTGAACACCTCATACCCTTCAGGTTCAAAGACATTGTCCTCTAAAGTAGTGATTCCCAAAGTGGGCGCCACCGCCCCCTGCTGGGTGCTGCAGAAATCCAGGGAAGTGGTGATGGCCCCAGGTGCATTTATCTTTCCTATTAATTGCTATTAAAATTTAAAAAAAATTAATTTCCAGGGGGCTGAGTAATATTTTTTCTGGAAAGGGGGAAGTAGGCTAAAAAAATTTGGGAACCACTGGCCTAATAGATGGAGAGGAGAATGGAAGAAGAAATGAGCATCACATGGAAATCTCTGTCTATATAGAACCTGATGTTGAAAGCAAAATTGGTATCAGGTACTTAGTACCCAGACTTAATGCTTCAGCTTTTTTCTTGAATTAATGTTTAAAGTGAGCACCTTTTTATAGGTTAACCTCTGGGCTCTCAGGAGCCTAGTTTGAGGTGATGTGGAAATATTTTACCTGGTTAGCCCTGGTCCATTTAGCTAGAGTCACAGAGCAGCATGTCTTTGCCCAGGAAGGGAAAAGGTTCATAGCCCTTAACCTGTGATTTCAAGGAGATACTTTGCAAAGAGACTCAAGATTTAGGAGGCTGAAGTTGGAGGTAGAGAAACTAGGCTCTCGTCCTATATCAGACACTTTAATCTTAGCATCATAGGTCCAGAACTAGGATGGTGCACAGAGGCCATCTTGGCCATGCTCTTATTTTACAGAGGAGGAAACTGAGGCCATGAGAGATTTTAGGGGATAAATCTAGGTTCTCATATTCTCCAGTGTTAGGATTTGAATTCAGGTTCTCAGACTTCAGTGCTAGGGATCTTTTCATCATACCATGATTCCAGAATCTCTTTGCAATGTATTTCTAAGCACACATAAAGTCATAGAGTCCTAAAATTTAAATCTAGAGATAGAAGAGACATATAAATTCCTTGAGACTAGGGACTAGCTATTGTTTTGTCTTTGTATCGCTGGCACCTAATACAAATTTAATAAAACTTAATTGAATTGAAATAAAACCTATTGCTTACAGTTAAGGAGGCATTTTAAAGTGACTGGAATGATCCTAATAGATATCTGGGAATTAGCTTTGGGACCTGTTCCTTTACTCTATGTGGGCAGTAAAATCTGCTTCTTCCCACATTTGTCCCTTTATCTCAACTGCAGGACATCTTTTTTGGACAGATTGTAATTCTCCAAACAATTCTTCAATACTTTGGTAATATAAGGCAGTCAGTGACCCAGTGGATAGACCACTTGGCCTAGAACTGGCAAGACTTCTCTTTATGAGTTCAAATCTAGTCTCAGACACTTACTTCCTGGTGATTCTAGACAAGCTACTTTACCTTTTTGTCTCAATTCCTCATCTCTAAAATAATCTGGAGAAGAAAATGATAAACCACTCTAGTTTCTTGGCCAAGAAAACCCCCAATGAGGTCACAAAGAGTTGGGCATGTCTAAAACCAGTCCAGAATAATAATAAGGTTATATAAAAAAAATTCCAAAGAAAAAGTAAAAGGAATGGGACGTGATTGGTGAGATTAGAGGACCTGACTACCCTGCTCTTACTTTCCTGTCCCTATTATCTATGAGGTGTTAAAAAGACATTTTAAGGGGAGTTCATAAAGCATTTATATGTGTAATTAAAGTTTCTCTAATTTAGAGGCCCAGCAGTGTAACTTCGTGATAATTCATCGAATGTGTGGCTTCAAATGGTGGCTAATGTGGATTCCTGAACTTTTCCCATCCATTTACCATAGCATGCTCTTTTTCTTTAAAAAATAGTCACCATATAAAAAATGCTTTGTGAGTCTAAAAGTAATTCAAAGGGTAAAATTCATTGCCTATCCACCATGGAGTGGGAAACACTTTTTCTTACTCCTCGAAAAGATTGAAATGGTTATTCAGGTAATGAAAAAGGTACAGTGAAAAATTATGTCCTCTGTAGGCCATCTGTTATGCCATTGTCTTCTATTTATACATAACCTTTGCTTGAAATAAAACTACAAATATAATTCACTACACGTTTTAACGGTTGACAAGTGTACTATGTCTGGAGAACCTGCCAATCTTTACAGGTAGAGCTTTTTTTCCCCCTTTGAAACATGAATAATCGAATAATTTTAATGTTCAAAGAAAAATAATTGCTTAGAGAGCCTCCAAGCAAGTTTACCCAATTGAAGGTAAGCTCCTTGAGGTCTGGGATAGTTGTCTTTTTGGTTTGTATTTTTTTATGTTCCCAGGGAGTGCCTAGCACAGTCTGGCATATATTCCTATACCCTAATCAAGCTGTGAAATGGGTACTCCCTCCAGAGACACAGTGTGTTCCCCATTCATGCCTGCCCTTTCTGTAGGACTTTTATTCGTGGCAATCCCCAAATTTATCATTTTTTTTGGTAGTAGGGAGGCATCTCCTTAATTAATGACAAGATACATTTTAACAAAAAAAAACGAAAAACTGACAGTCTTATATGACAAAGAACTCTTCCCATAAACATTCCCTGACCGTATTCTAATGTAAGATTATGGGTAAGAGAAAATTTCAGCAGTAAATTGAACTAGTAGGTCTCTCATTTTTGAGACAATAAACCTGAACACTTGGAATAGTATACTTGAGGCTGGTACTTAAGTAATGTTTCTGACTTAAACTGATTTTAATTGAATGCCTTGCATTTAATAGAACCTCACTTCCTAAACAAATGTGTTTGGTTTCTTTTAAATTTCCATTCAAATTTCATTTTAACTTCTTGCAAAATAATGGAAGTAATGAGTTCATTCAGATCCTCATGGTGGGGAAGCTCTAAAATTGAGCTTTTTTCCTTTTAGAAATATATTACTTTAATTCACTTAATCATAATGAATATTAATAAACATTTCAAGGTACAAACAAAAACAAGAAAAGAATTATGTTTAAGAAACATTTCTCTTCTATAATTACATGATTTTAAATTGCTAGAAAGCCTTTTTGTTGTTGCCTTAAAAAAAAAAAATCCTCACCTTCCATTTTAGAATCAATAGTAAGATGGGTTCCTAGGCAGAAGAGTGGTAAGGACTGGGCAATGGGGATTAAGTGATTTGCCCAGGGTCACCCAACTAGGAAGTATCTGAAGCCACATCTGAACTCAGAATATCCACTCTCCTAGCTGCTTTCTCTAACTTGCTTTTTAGACTATGAAATGATTAAAGAAAACTATCTCTGTCTCATCTTTTAAAAACTTTATTAAAAAGAAAACAACCGGAGTTTCCCCTGGCTGAAATTAACTTTTATATAGACCAATCCCACCTCTGGAAGTAAAGGGCGTGGCTCCTTCCTAGCACAGGATTGGTCCATTTCAAGACCAATCCCATGCTAGGAAGTGTTTGTTTGTGTGTGTGTGGGGGGGGGGGGTTGGTCCCTCCCCCAGCACGGGATTGGTCCATTCAAGACCAATCTCACACCAGGAAGTAGGAAGGAGGGACTCCTGGGGCATTCTGGGAAATGCAGTCCCAAGCCAAGATACATTTTAAAACTCACAACTATTTGTCTCCATTTGTCAGAGTTGAAATGAGCAATGATGACATAAGCTTGGAGATTTCAGTGAAATTTAGCTTCCTTCATGGTCTACAAAAATAACTGATAGAGCATGCAAAGAGAATATAGAATCCCTCAGGGCTAGAATTGAATCTCTCTGTGTGTGTTTGTGTGTGTGTGTGTGTGTGTTTTTTTTTTTTGGGGGGGGCAGCATTTTTCATCCCCAGAGCTAGAAAAATGTCTTTCACATATTTGGTGCAAATCATAAATCATATGCAATGAACATACATGCTCATTGGTTGATTTATCACTTTATGACTTTAAATTCTATTCAATTCAATATATAAAGTACCTACTATGTGCCACTTTAACAGATGCTAGGAATCCATAGAATAAAGGGTGTAAATTGTCTACACTCAGGGAGTTTACATTATATGTATGTGAGGTTTGTTTTATATGGAAAATTCATAATAATAATATTAATGTTATTCTTTGAGTGATATATATATACATATATGTATGTATATATATATATATATATATATATATAATTTTGTTTAATCCTTGTGACATCCTTGAAGATAAATGCTTTCATTATCTCTATTTTCCAACCGAGGAATCTGAGACAGGTAGCATGATTTACTTATTCTCACACAGCTAATATCTGATCAGGATTTGAACTCAGGTCTTTTATAAATCCATCCTTCACAAAGTATACATGATATCTGTACTCTAAAGAGATGATTCTTCCCCAAATTTTAATCCTATTTGGAGTGTAATGTACCATTTCTTTAATTTAGTACTTTGTGCAGGAGTCTATTTCTGTCTTATTTCCTGGAAACTTGAATTGCAGTGGTAGCCATTGCTCAAAGAAGTGCCTTGTAATCATATGTTCTGTGACACCAGAAGCCTAAAAGATTCTCTTTCTGGAAGCCGGGCCAATTTGAGATGATTTCAGCTGGAACGTACGTGTTTGCTCAGATCTCTTAGGGACTCAGCTGGCTCAATATTATTGGTAAACTGTTTGGTAGCTGGTCCCAGGGCTGTGGAATAGAATTGGCTTTCTGAAAATAGACATTGTAAATACCTTAAAATTGACTAAAAAGAGGCCATCATGTGGGTGCTCATTATTTTGTAGGAAAAAAAACACCTAGCAGAAGCAGATTCTGTCTGCACCATTATATGGCGCACTGCATGGAAGCCATGGGAATGGTCGATGGGTTCTTGTTAGGAATGATTTCATTGGAGTGTTTGGCTCTTGTAGTTTTCTCTGTCTTTAATGGACTCTCTGGGCTTAGTCGAGAGCCAACTGGCCCCCTACTGCCAGTTGATTCTGGCAAAAGCCCCCAATGTACCCTGCATGGATGATGCTTTCACTGATGAGGGTCTAGGGAAAGCAAAGAAAACAAAGAGTTGTGCCTATTTTTTTCCCCAGAAGTAAATGTTTCCTTTCTTTTTAAAAAAATATAATTTGATCTTCAATCAAATGAAAGTGGCATTAACATTAATCATAGAGCTTCTAAACTTTCATGATTGTATAGCCAAAATAAAGGCCTTTGGACTCATAGGGAGATAATTAAATAATATACTTAAGGACTCTGCTTAACCTCCAGTTGGCTTCAAAAGAGACTCTTTTTTATCAACAGGCACTCACTTTGTCAGGTTTTGATTGGCATCACATTGAGGCAGAAATTTGGAGAAGGATTGATTATGGTAAAGAGTCCTTCAAAGACCAGATTGGTCTAGTGGCTATTATTCACACAAAACTCTGACTCCCATCTCCATCTCTATGAGCTCCTTGAATGTTCTCCCTCCTTGTCTCCATCTTTAAGAATCTCTGATTTATTTATGACTTTAGTTCAAATGCCACTTTCTGCCTGAAGACCTTCCTCATCTCCCCCAAATTACCTTGTGTGTATTTTGTATATGCTTATGGAGGTACATATTTTCTCCTTAAAATATATAGTAAACTCCTTGAGGGCGGGGATTATTTCTTTTTTCTCTTTATATGTCCTGGCGTTAGCATAGAGCTTAGCACATAGTAGGTCCTTAAAAATGCTTGTTCTTTCATAATATCATGAACATGGAAATGTGTATTGTATAATAATACCTGTACAACGATATCATATTATCTGCCATCTTGGGTTAGGAGGGGTAAAGAGAACATGGATTGCAAAATATCAGAAAACAATTATTGAAAATTATAAATATAATTAGAAAAATTTAAAATTAAGAAAATGATTATTGATTGGTTGATATCGTGGCCATTTCCTGGCCAATTTTAGTCTGGAATTTTAAGAGTTATGTTTAGATGACACAAGGAGTTGGCTATGGTGGAATTCTGGACAAACATCTGACAGTTAAGAAGCCAGAAGTAAGAATTATAGAACTTGAATATGGAAGAGATCATAGAGATCTCCTAGTCTAGCCCTCTAATTCTACAGATCAGGAAATTGAGGTCCAGAGAGATTGTGTGAAAATGAAGATTTGAACTCAGGTTCTCTAAGTCCAAACCCCAAGCTATTTACTTTACACTACATTCTAGCCCCATGCAAGTGAAAGTATTCTCTCTTAGCATGCCTTCTCCAAATTTATCATTTCCATAACACAAAAGCAGAGAGCCTGAAACTGAGGAAGAGATTATGTCATCTGGAAAACTGAGCTCTAATAGATCTAGGGAGGGAAGCGGGAAACTCAAATATGTTGTCACCTTTCCTTGACAGAACCAAATTCCAAACAAACAAATAAATAAGGATTCCCCAGACTCACACTGATGATTGTGAGGGGGGTCAGTGGTACCTATGACTGAATGAAGTGCTTAGCTTGCTCATTAAAAAAAAATCCAGGACTTTCTGTTACTATGATATAGTTCTATTTTAGAACCCATATTATAATTAAATTTACCTTGCATGGTTAGTTTCAGTAAACTACCATGCAAAACTTAATTTCATTTACTTTGAAATCTTATTATTGCAGGCAGTAGAGCTCACTTTAAGGGGAGAGAGAAAGACCTAGAGAACCTACTTCAGCATTTTTTTGTTCCAGTGGACTTCACACCTGAGTATAGCAAGAACAAAAAAGAGCAGATACCTTTCAGAAATGGAAGCATAAACAGATAACCCTTTGGAATGGCAGATGATCTTTACCTCAGAGACAATGTTATAAAAAATGGGTGATGGAAAAAATGAGGAATATGGGTACATTACAAGGAAGAAATCATTTTCAGTTATGAAAAATTAAGATTTTCATGTCTGAGTATAACCATACAAAGCTCATTTTGTTTGACCAACAAACATTTATTAAGAATCTACTTTCTTAATTGCGTGCCACAGTGCTAGCCACTGGAGATATTTAAAAAATGAAATAGGTCCTTCCCTTCCCTCAAGTATCTTACATTCCATTCATGTTATATTATTGCCCATCCACATGCTCTTAATAGTGCCATGCATGAAAATATCCAGAAACTGGCAATTCCAGAAGAGACCCAGCTAGAGAACAGTTTGACTATTTCATTATAAATATGGGATGAGACCTCCGATAACCCTTGTTCATCTCTTTGATCCTCTAATCCCATGACTCTTAAAGTTATGAAACCCTGATGTTTCTCCCCAGGACCAGTCTCACATGACTCACTGCCCACAGGACATTTACATATGGATGTCTCATTGGCATTTCAAATTTAGCATGTCCAAAATAGAATTCACATATTTCCCCTCTAAAATTTTCCTGATATTTCCCCAAGTCTTTTCTATTTTATGATGTGGATTTTAAAATTAATATCAAATAACTAAATATCATATTTAATAAAGTTTTATTAATAACTAAAGTAAGAGACTAACTAAAAGGTACTAACCAGCCTGCTCCCAGGAATCAAAGAGCAAGAGGGAGGAGTTACAGCCACATATAAAACAATAACGTGACCACGCAAACGTGGAGGTGCAGGAGAGATTAAAAGAGAATTTTGGGAAAACTAAGGGACTTATGGGGGATGAAGTCCAAGGTTCAAAATCTCCATTTATACAATGAGGACTATCATTCTTTCAATCACCCAAAATAGGAGTCAAAGGAGCTCAAGAGAACCATCTAATGAAACCATTATTAATGGTATAACCAGTAAAGGTAGAAAGGGTGCCCAACAATGACAATATTTCAGGCATTTACAGTCCTGTATTTCAAGAAGGAAGCTACATCCCTTGAAGACACTCTCTATCCAATATTGGAAGTGCCCATTGGTCATAGCACTTAGCACAGTAATTGGCACACAGTAGGTGCTTAATAAATGTTTATTGAATTTCCTTTGAACATGGAAAAGAAGGAACCAATCATTTGCCAAATTCCTCTTTATTTCCCCAGAGGTATAAAACACATTTGAAGAAATTATAATGGCATAGAGCAATTGATTGCCAATTTGTTTGCTTTTTGCTGCTTAGGAAAAATTGAATAGCAAAAGGCTTCATGAAGTATGACAACATGAATGGACATCAACATCATGGAGCAGATATAACAAAGGAGAATTCTATGGTTTATGGTCCTGGTAGCAAAACAATGGAGGAGACAATGGAAGACATACACACACAGCCATTTTATAGAACCTCTTCATATGGTCCCATGGTTGAAGTCAATTCAACCAATAAAGTTATTAAGGTCCTACTGTGTGCAAGGGACTGGACTTTAGGAAAGACACTAGAGATAAAAACTGGAAAATAAAGAGCAGTGCCTGACTTCTAGGAGTTATACTTTCCTGAGCCAATCACATACAGGACTGTCAGCTTGAGTCTCCTCCCTCATAGCTGCCTTTCTCTCTCCATGCAAAAATAGACTTCTAGAACCTGGCCTTTTTCTTTTGGATTCTTCAACTACTGTTTAGAGATCTATCCATTCCCATATTTTGGATACTATTGAAAAATTAGGATATGTTCATATGGTCATCATTTGAGAGCAGAAAAGGGCCTGAAGAGCCTATCAAATCCAACCTCTCATTTTACATTTAGTTTATTTGCAAATAAACTAAAGTCTAGGAAAGTTAGATGATTTTCCTGGATCACATACCTAATATGTGTTTAAATATTTGGCATAAAGAAACTAGTCATGAATAGGGTTTTCTTGGTGGTTTTAGAAATTTATATTAACCCCAAATCTTCTCAGATCATGTGCCAAAAAGACAAGGAGATCAAGGTCATTTTTCTCAGGAGATGAATTTGCTTTGAGTGGGATCCTGGAAATTGCCCACTTTATTTCTCCTAATTCTTAGCTTTTATTTCTCCTGTGAATTTGATAATCCTAATCTCAAAGGCCAGACCAAGGTTTTGCCTACAGAAATGAAAACAGTTCCATAGAGAGATCATTTTAATCAAGAATGCCAATATTCAAATTAATAAGAAAAGGAGCCTGAGCTAATAGATATAGAAAGACAGACCCAAGAATCAAGGAATACGTGAGTTCAAGTCCTGCCTCTGCTATATACTGACCTTGTGATTGTGGGCAATTTTTCTAAACTTTTAGTGTTTTAGGAAACTGTCTTAGACACTGGTATGAGCTGCAGAGTTGGTACTGATTAGCATAGGTGAAAAGGAGTTCTTCATGAAGAGTTTCCTTTGTCATAAAATTATAGATCTTGCCTAAAAAAATCAGAAAAGTTTTTATGGGAGGAAGATACTTTCAAGACAGGCAGACAATAATGAACTAGTGAAGCCCTAGATAAGAAAACAGAACAGGGTTGCAGGAGCTCTGTGATTTGGGGCATCAATAGCACAATTTGGAGCACTCATCTATAATATGGGTACATGAGACAGGGTAAGCCCCAAAAGTTCTGTAATCTTTAACATTCTATGAATCTCTTGGTAGGGAAACCTGAACTCCAGGGCCATTTCTATTCCTCCCATAAACCACCACACTGAAATATATATATATATATATATATATATATGTATATATATACACACACACACATGCACATGCACTCACCAAAAACAGCTCCCATTGATTCTCTGGATGCATGACTCATGGAATTTACCAGTCTGAGGGATAAAAATTCTAGCACACACAGAAATGTTGGTGAGATAAATAAGAGGCATGAAAAAAGGTTGCAGCATGGAAAATGGAGAGCTTTCCAGAGATGTATGACTGGAGAAGGAGGTGGGCTGGTTCTGTAGGGAGAATGAGGGGAAAAAACAGATGGACGGGCTGCAGGAAGCACTGGTACCTGGCTCATGTTCTGAGAGTAGAGCAAGGCTCTCAGTATGCTACATCGACCCTCTGTGGAGGATTGATGGGAAAATACGAATAAGAATAGCAAGAGACTTGCTCCTCTGAACAAAAAGAAAAGTTGTTATGGGAGAAAAACACTTTCAGCACAGATAGATGAGAGTGAACTGGTGGGAGCATTGGACACAAAAGCAGAACTAGGTTTCAGGAGTGGCTCTACCACTTAGCTCTGTGATTTGGGGGTAAATCCATTCATTGGGATGGGTTTTGGAATGGACACATGGAATCCTGGAATTTTAGAAATGAAGGAAACTATAGAGATGATTTTATTTGGACAAAGAAAGTATATAGAATATACCGGATATTGACTATAAGGTGATGAATGTCTTGGAAATGACAGCAAATGGAACAGTTTTTTTTTTTTTAAATGAAAATGGCCCTCCGTCCTGAGAGCTCGCTTTCTACTTCCATAGTGATGGTAGTCATATGGTTTTATTATTATGCATTCATGTTATCTTTGTTTTTTAAAATTCTGAACTTAAGACTAAATAAAATATTTTTGTATACATAGTTGAAAAGGAAAAAGAAAAGATTTTACTTGAAATGATGTATCTCTATTATATATATATATATATATGTATATATTCTATTTTATGTACGTTTACTATTTAGTATATAATAAATTTAGCCTGTAGCTTTCAGAGCTGTCCTGTTCATTTGCCTTACTTCT